>NC_056733.1:1867111002-1867283502 GCF_019279795.1 Protopterus annectens
TATGTATGTATGCATGTATGTTTCACTAACCAGATTAGTTCCACTAGTTTCAAGGGATACCCAAGGTGGTATTCATATTGACTTGGAGAAATTTGTGCCGTGCTCTGGACATTTCCTTTATCTTTTGAGAGGTACCATGAGATCCTTTGCACGCAGTTGAGCTACTACCATCTCTGGCAGTTGAACCTTAAGATGGCACTCACAGGAGTTCAGCACCCCTCTTATGTTGCAATGCTGTTTCAGTAATAGAAAATTAAGCCAAGCACCTGGTGTAGGAATAAAACTCACCATCTTTTATCTTCCTGATGAGCTACTCATACCGTATAACATTAGAACACTTAATACAGAAATAAGATTACTATCCTTGGCTAATTTAATTAAACAACTGAAAATGAACCTGGATGAGAGAAGCATCGTACTCCTTAAAATGCCATCTCCCTTTTCCTTCTATACCATACGAAGAGGTTATGGCTAATGAGTCTTTGGCCTTTAACTGTATAGCATAAGCACTAACATTAGTTGAATAGGCACAACTGATGCCATTGCTTTGGTACCATTTTTGATGCACTCAGTAGAACACAAAGAACAAACCAATTGTGTTCTGAAAGCCGAGAGATGTAGTTTTTTTGAAGTGGACCACTTGCAGGAGGACAGATGTCACTTTCTTTGGGCAGTGTTAGCAACATATACTACCTATGACATTACACAGTCATTTATTTTATATTAAAAAAGTAAATGGGAATATGAGCAACAGAGAGTGGAGAAGGAGTAGGTAGGAGGAGTGAAGATTACACTTGTTAGTATTAGGGGTAATTTTTTTTATATATGTGATGGGGGCAAAAATATTCATCCAATGTGCATACATTTCATTATGAAATCACTGCAGATGCGTTGTTGATATAAGGCAACAAGTGTTAGAGATGACTATTGATACAGGATATTTCCATATTACAGTGCACCACTTGGCATGTACTTGACTAGGCACTTATAGCAGCTGGAGTGACCTCAGAGGTTCCTCAAAAAGAAAATACAGGGTGTAAACAACATGAACTATGTGGATAGACTAAAAGCTCTATCCCTTTACTCTGTCTTCTACTGATTATTTAGGGGTGACCTATGCCTGACTTACAAGGCACTCATAACTCCATCCATGAAGGAGCTACTACACATCTGCAATTCAAACAGTGTGAGGGTCATCCAATCTAGGGATCTAAACTTAGTCAGTGACTCAAACAAAACCTGCTACAGAGACAGATATGTATCTCAGAGATTGCCCCGTCTTTGGAGCAGACTTCCTATTCACAGTAAGCAGAGCCCTTCCCTGGCCCTTCCCAAATGCAGTTTGGATCAATGAATGGGGAATTGGAAATTCACATGTGGGGTAGTTCCTGTGTCCCTTATGGATGGGAGCAATTTGTAATATACTCAATGCATAGGCACAAATGCATGCTATCTTCTTGCCCCTGAGCCATATATTGGGTAAAATCTGGATGTGATGTTGTCAGTCTCACCTTTATTCTCACTTGTTGGGTCAGATCCGATGCGTTGGATCCATCTTGGCCATTTCTCCAGGTCTTCAGCAAACCTTGTGGGCCTCATTCTTTACCTATAATGCATCCCCTTAGTTACTCAGGTGTCGTTTGCAGCACAGCGAAGAGGTTTCATCAGCTATAGCTCTGGGCTAAATACATAGTTTTTTCACTAGTTTCGTTTAGTATAAAATGATCTTTCTCCTTTAATTCTTAAATACTTTTTAAACTAGTTCTCTGTTTTACTTCTTTAACCATCTCTTTCCCTCATTAAATATCCATTTGAATTTGAGGGTGTCTAGGAACATCCGTTTTAGTTAAAGGATGATGTTCATCGTGCATACAGCTGCAGTCATAACAGATGGGTTCTCCTGCCGTCAGGCGGGTCCTCGGTCGGCCGAATTCCAAAGTCTAAGTCCGGCGTCGGTTGTCGTCACTTCTTCCCTGATGTCAGTGCGACAGGGGTATAAAGGAACCAGCCGATGCCATTTTCTTCAGTCTTTCTTGCCGCGCGGTGCCTGAAGCAGAAGCAGTTCGCAAGTGCCGGTCGGCCAGCTCCTGAAATTACGAAATTTGGAAACCAAAGTCTTCTTAAAAGCTAAGTACCCCGTTGGGGAAACTTTTCTTGCCTCAGACCGATGTCAGACAAAGTTAATAATTGTATTTCTTGTGGGAAGCAAATACCGCATAAGGATTTCCATTCCCTCTGTATACCTTGTTTAGGCCCAGACCATGACGTCTCGGTCTGTCGCTTTTGTGCTACATTCAACAAACGCACTATTAAGCGTCGGGCGGAGTTCACCCAGCATTATTTTGGAAAAGCATTTAACTATACTATGTCGTCGGATACTCCGACTCCGATTTTGTCTAAAAAACGCAAAGACAAGGACCGACACACGAGGTCCGCGGCCTCTACCGACACCACGCCAAAGCCGACTACACGTGGTCCGGTTCTCAGTGAGGCACCTACACAGCCTCTGATTACCGACGACACGTCTTTGACGGTGTCTCCTGTGCCCAAGGTCGCAGGCTGCTCGGCCCACACCCCGACTACAGATACCGAAGCCACTCTTGGCGTTGAAACTCAGAATGTGGACAGGTCCACCTCCACTCAAGGTTTCTTCAGACCTTCCTCTTCTTTCTCCATCTAGGCTTTCACAAAGTCTAAAGCAATCATGCACCCTAAGAGACCAGCTACACAGGGCCCATCTCCAGGCCCCATGCCTAAGAAACAGATGCTTAAAATGGCTGAGGATTTAATTACTCTAATCAGAGGCTCTCAGCCCCCACCGGACAAAAGGCCCAGAGTGGAGGAAGATTCCCCCTCCTCTGATCAGGGCTCCATTATTTCAGAGCACTCTGATGATGAGGAACATTCTTACTCCCCTTTTGAAGACTCTGATGCGGAGGAGTCCATCCCTTCTGTATCCCCCCCTGAGGATTACTCATTTGGGGAAACTTTGCATACCTTAGGGAACACTTCCACTGGGAAGGCCAGGATTATTCAGATTCCAAGAAAAGGCTCAGGGAATTTCTCTTGTTACCTCAGCATAGGCCTCTGGCTATACCTCCTGTCTTGGACATCCTAGATGATGTTTACTGGGGGGCCTGCCTTAACCCGGACTCTCTACCTCCAGCTCCAGTTAAGCCAGACAGGTACTACAGGGTTCCTGACTCACACCAATTTCTTTACAAAAGCCATGCTGCTGACCCAGAAACCATCTCACAGGGCCCCAAGGGAGTTAAGGCCTCCATTGCCAAAAATCCATTGCCTTCCGAGAGAGATTCCAGATCCTTAGAAAGGTGGGGAAAAAAAGGTATATACCTCGGCTACCTTATCCATGAGGGCCTTAAACTGTCAGTTTCATATGCTAAAATACCAACAGTTTTTGTTATCACAATTGAAGAGTAGACTGTCACAACCTGAACAACCAGACTTGAAGGAGTTGCAGGATTTGATGCGTAGTGCAGAACAAGTGGGTAAGCATACCTTACAATGTGGTTTTGATGCTCTAGAGGCCTCATGTAGAGCTGCTGTTACAGGTTCAGTCATACGTAGGCATGCCTGGCTCAAGGAACAAGCCTTGCCTGATCATGTCAAAGCTAAATTACTAGACGCCCCTCTTCAAAAGGATGTACTATTTGGTGCTAATTCTGAGGAGGTATTAAGTAAAATGGAGGAAAAGGCTAAATCAATGCAAACTGTGAAATAATTTCTACAGGTTCAACCCCCACGATTTAGTAGAAATTGGCCTTCCAAAAACTGGTCCTTTCCTGCCACAGACAGACCCCAAAGAGGCAGATACAGGCGCCCGAGGGGCAGAGGACAATCCCAAGGCTCGTATAGAGGCAGACAATGGCAAGCTCCTACACAAAGAGGTGGTGAGGACAACTCGCAATCTATCAGAAAGCAAACCCAATGACTTTCTCCTTTGCATGCCAACCAGGTTTCAAATGGCAGCCCCCTTAGGAGGAAAGCTGGCATTATTTTCAAAAAAGTGGCATGTTGTCACAAAGGACAAATGGATGCTGGACATTATAAACAGAGGCTACAAATTCCATTTTCATGCCCTTCCAAAAATGAGAGGCATGCCAAACCTGCCACACAATCAAAGGGCAGAGGCACAAAAGCAAATTGCAGATCTCATAAACATGAAAGCTATTCAAGAAGTACCTACGCAAGAACAAGGTCAAGGTTTTTATTCCAGGCTATTTCTGGTGCCAAGGAAGGGAAAAGATTGGAGACCTATTTTGGATCTATCCATCTTAAACATATTTCTACTCGTACCAAAATTCAAGATGCTCACTCTACAGCAACTTCTTCCCATGCTGGGCAAGGAGTCTTGGCTGGTAACATTGGACCTCAAGGAGGCATTCCTGCATGTCCCAATCAGACAAAATTGCAGAAGGTACCTCAGATTTCTTGCAGGTTCAACCCATTATCAATTCTCTGCATTGCCCTTTGGCTTATCTACTGCACCCAGAGTATTCACGAAATGCCTGGCATCAGTAATTGCCTACTGCAGACTTCAAGGGATACAAATATATCCCTATTTGGACGACTGCCTGATCCAAGCGGACAGCAAGCACATTCTTCTGCAACATCTGGCTTATGTAATAATGTTATTGAAATCTCTGGGATACACAGTCAACAAAAAGAAATCAAGGCTAATACCCTCTCGGAAGATAATTTTCCTGAGTACCAATTTGGACACAAACACCCAGATGGCCTACCTCACACCAGAGAAGCAGGGGCAACTAATACAATACTTCAGAATACTAGCAAATTGCACCAGGCTAACTGCAAGGAAAATCCTGCAGGCTCTGGGATTCATGGCATCTTGCATCTTACTAATCCCATGTGCAAAGCTGCATATGAGGAAACTACAATGGTACCTAAAAAACATATAGTCTCAACACAGCCACAGTTTGGAAACAATAATACCACTAATTCCATGTCTGCAAAAGGAATTTCTGTGGTGGGCTCAAGCATGTCAAACAAACACAGGTCTTCCATTCAGCAAGCCTCAAGCAAATCAAGTCATCACAACAGACGCCTCGGACTACGCCTGGGGCGACATGACAGATTGGTGCATTCAGGGCAAATGGTCCCAAAAGAAAAGCACCTTCACATCAATCAAAAAGAAATGCTAGCAGTAATAAATGCTATGAAAGCTTTCAAGGACCTTCTACAACCAGGTCAATTATTGATAAGAACGGACAACACCACAGTCATGTGGTACATAAACAAACAGGGAGGAACACATTCTTACCCCCTATTCAGACTGGCCATGTCACTTTGGAACATGGCCATGGACTTACAAATGGAACTACAAGCACAGTACTTGCCAGGCAAGGAAAACACGCTGGCAGACAACCTAAGCAGGAATATGACAGAGCCACACGAATGGAAATTGCATCCAAAAGTTTTTACAGAAATAATCCAAGAATGGGGAAGGCCAGACATAGATCTCTTTGCCTCCCACAAGAATCATCAATTGACAAAATTCTGCTCAAGGATCTTCCATCCAAAGGCCTGGAGAGTGGACGCTCTTTCTTTCAGTTGGACATCAATGACAGTTTATGCCTTCCCTCCTCTCCCTCTGCTGCCCAAAGTTCTATTAAAGGCCAAAGCAGACAGACCAAAGATGATTCTCATTGCTCTGGACTGGCCAAGGCAACACTGGTACCCACTCCTGAGGAGCCTGATGCATTCCCCACCATGGACCCTACCTCTAATGCCTCTTCTTCTGACTCAGCACAGTTTCAAAACTCTTCACAGCCAGCTAAAAACACTCAATCTAGCCGCATGGAAGATTCCTTAGCATCTCAACAGGCCCTACTCTCCAAGGAGGTGCAGGATGTCATTTTGGAGGCCAGAAGGCCATCAACTAGAAAAGCTTACTCTGCAAAATGGAAACATTTTTGTGTCTGGAATGAGAAAAAGGGCCAGGATCCTGGAAAACTGAATTTACCTCAAATACTACAATATTTGGCTGAACTGCTAAGCAGTGGACTTTCTTTCTCCTCCATCAAAATACATGCCTCAGACATTTCTGCAGAATACAATACTGATCCACTTTTATTCGCTCACCCTCTATTAAGACAGTTCCTCAGAGGGGCTAAGAATTTAAGGCCTCCAAGGAAACAACCAATACCTGCTTGGGATCTTAATTTCATTCTGGAAAAATTGACCTTGCCTCCTTTTGAGCCAGCTGCCTCATCAGATTTGCAATATTTGTCCTGGAAAACAGCTTTCCTTCTGGCTATCACCTCAGCTCGTAGAGTTTCAGAACTACAGGCTCTCATGGCTGTCCAGCCTTTTATCATCTTCCATCAGGACAGAGTTTCCTTACGAACCAACCAGTCCTTTATGCCTAAAGTGGTATCCAGGGTAGCTTTAAATCAGGCCATACATTTACCTACTTTTTATCCTAATATTCAAAACAAAGGGGAGAGATTATTACATTCCTTGGACATCCACAGACAGCTGCATTATTATTTGGACAGAACAAAGCCTTTCAGAAAATCAGAACAGCTCTTTGTGGCCTATGCGGTAGGAGCTCAAGGGAAACCAATTTCCAAACAGACAATCTCAAAATGGATAGCCCACTGCATACGCTTTTGCTATTCCTTTCATGGCAAAACTGTTCCTACAGGCATTAGAACTCATTCCACCAGGGCCACAGCCACCTCTGCAGCCTTCCTCAGAGGAGTTCCTACCAAGGATATTTTGGAAGCAGCCACTTGGAGTTCTGTGCATACCTTCTCCAAGCACTACAACCTACCATTATACTCCAGATCTAGAGCAGGCTTTGCCACTGCAGTCTTGCAGGGCATTTTGGCTCCTCCTAGTTCCAACTAGTGCCTACCACCCCTTTCTTAGCTTTGGGATTCTACCCATCTGTTATGACTGCAGCTGTATGCACGATGAACATAGTACAGTTTTGTACCTACCATAAATGTAGATGTTCGAGTACTAATACAGCTGCAGTCCAGGTTTCCCTCCCTCCTTCCCCTCTTGGGACAGACATATAGGCTAACACATCCTCATACAACCTGATTGGGGTTTTCATTTATGATGTATTTGCTTGCAACTACTGTATTTTGATTATATAGCACTGCATTATCACACAATTTTATTATTGCCTTCCTTCTGGGGGCACCTGACATCTGGGGCAAGAAAAACTGAAGAAAATGGCGTCAGCTGGTTCCTTTATACCCCTGTCACACTGACGTCAGGGAAGAAGCGACGACAACCGACGCCGGACCTAGACTTTGGAATTCGGCCGACCGAGGACCCGCCTGACGGCAGGAGAACCCATCTGTTATGACTGCAGCTGTATTAGCACTCGAACATCTACATTTATGGTAGGTACAAAACTGTACTTTCCATATCCTATATATTTTTTCTTCTTCTTTCCCCTTTCATAAAACAAAAAAAAAATTAGTAGTAGTATATTTCTATTTTTCGACCTGAGATTAGAGTCTTTAGATTACAGATTGTGCTTGCGTGCATGAAGTCCCTTTTAGTTAGAGGACTTGCTCTACTTCGAGTGACTGTTTGTATTCTTGTCTTTCTCTCTCTTCTTTCCTAATCATGTCCCAGAAACAAGAACGCAAACCTTTGGACTTCAAAAAGTGTGAAAAGTGCAGTAAGAAGATGCCCCTCATTGATTCACACACACTATGTGTGTATTGTTTGGGGCCTCTTAATCTGCAGGGGTCTTGTTCCATTTGCCGCAAATTCAACCAACAGGCTTTAATGGAACTTAAAATTAAATTAATTTGGAAAGGCCTTTTGAAATCACCTTTCTCTGAGGCTACATCTCCCAAATCTTCAGAAAAACCTACTAAAAAACCTTAATTGGAGCAAAGATCCTCATCAGAGCTGAGGCAGAAGGCTCTGAAATTAATGGATCCGAAGGCTGTATCAGAGCAGATATCTCCTCCCAGTTCCAAAACTTCCTCGGAGCAGGAAATTTCATTGGTGCTGACTACTTCCATTGAACGTAGACATAGGAGCCGATCTCCTCCTATTGAGAAGATTTATTTTTGGCTCCCTTCTCCACTGCTAGCTACATCAAGGTCACATACTCTGTCCACTAGGTCTACCAGGAGTTTATCTGATGAAGACGTGGAAAGGGTCATAGAGAGACTTTTGAAGACACCTGATTTTGCCAAACTTCTGTTGGATCCAAGCCCAAAGGAATCGGATCAGACTCAAACCCCCTTTTCTGTTTCAGTTCCTCCTCCGATCCATTCCCCCGCTTTGGAGCTGGAAGATTTCGATATTCTGGTTGTGTCAGGTCCAGGACCCATACCTTCCTCGGATTCGATATCTGCCCTCAGTGTCTCTGTGCCTTCGGAGCAGGAGATCTCTGGTAGCCAAATGTCCCCTGTCAGGTCTGCAGAGACTTTTCATATCTCTTTAGATCTGACTATGCTTCTGGGGGCCTTGATACAGGTGAGTTTGGCTCCTACCTCTGCTTCGGAACTACTCTCTTCTGCTCCAGAAATTCCTTTGGCTCCAACAACATGTTTCTCAGATCTTGTGAATCTTGAGAGTTCTTTGGTGTGGAGAGCGACTGCCTTTGAGGCAATGAGGAGGGTGTTGACTACTTCGCAGTCTGGGACACAATCTACTTTGGTTCTTCCTCCCTCTTCAGGCGGAGTGTCTTTGTCTTTTCACGGGCCTTCTCCACAGGTCCGTAGAGATGTTAGGCCTCAGGATATACTTCAGGGTACTGCCCCCTCTTCCAAAACCTCTCCAGAATATCCCATTGAAGAGGTCTCTCAGAAGAAGACATGCAAGAGGAAGCATCTTGACTCACCAGAAGAGTCAATCACATCTGACATCCACCTAAATGAAGCAGAAGGGTCCCCACGATCACCTCCTTAAGATGTCTCTTTTGGAGACATCCTAGAAATATTAATACAGAGAGGTGACTGGCACCCCTCCACCTGTTAGGCTGAGGAGTCAGTCTTCCTGAAGGCCTTTGCATCTCACCCATCAACTTCTTGGGTTACTCCTCCTTTCTACAAGCTTGTCGAATTAATCTCATGAAAGGCTTGGGAGACCCCAGAAACCATAGACCCTACTCCTAGAAGGCCAAATAAATACATCACTGCCCCAAAAGAAAAAAGTTTTCTAACAAAGGGTGTAGGTGTTGATGCCATGGTCATGGTGGCAGCCACTAGGAAGGAACTCTCTTAGATCAGTACCTCTATCCTTCCTCCTAATAAGGACTCTAGGACTATGGATATGTATGGGAAGCGTGTCTTCTCCTCAGCGACCTTTGCTTTGTGGTCTCTGAATTCTCTCACTCACTTCACTACCCTAGAGAGGGACTTGATTAAAGAATTATCAGACTCTCTCCAAAGGGGTTTAGCTAATGCAGCAGCAGAGAAAGTCAATGCTCAGCTTTCTATCTTGAATTCAGTTGTTAACTCATCCATGAAACTCAGTTCTTATGCAGCAGATGGCGTGAATAGGGCAGCAGGCTCAGGTATCTGTCTTAGGTGGCAGGCCTGGATGCATCCTTGCAATTTCGCAGAGCCCTTCAAGTCTTCCTTCATTAACACCCTCTTTGACGACTCCTCTCTTTTTGGGCCAAAAGTGAAGGAAATGCTCACTAACTGTGAACAAGAGGGAAAGACCTTGTCTGCCATTGGAGTGCATTTTCCACTCCTACTAGACCCTTTCCCAAGGGTCAAAAAGGTATTGGGAAAATGTGGTTCAGAAAATCTCAGAGGTCTTACCAAGACACACAAGGTGAAAGTTCTCCCAGAGGCAGAAGGGGGAACAATAACAGAAAACACCACCATCGTGGCAGAGGAGGTCCGCAAATCCAAGGCTCCAGAGAATCTTTTTTGGTAGACCTTTCCAGCGCTCCTGAAGGAGTGCCCAATTGCTCACCTCTGGAGGCAGTTGGAGGCGATTGTCCTTGCACCAAGAAACCTGGCTAAAGATAACAAATGACAAATGAATGCAGGACATAATATCCAGAGGATATATCATTCCCTTCTCCCTTCCTATCCCTAAAAACAAAGTGATTCCAGATGTTTAACCCAGTCAGAAGGAACAAGAAACTATAGAATTTCGAAAGTTGCTAACAAAAAGAGTCGTCCAAGAAGTCCCCACAGGCCAGAGAGGATCAGGAACCTGCTCAAGATTCTTTTTAGTTCCAAAGAGAGCAGGTGACTGGAGGCCCATGTTGGATCTCAGCAATCTGAATAAATCAGTAAAGAAGACCAAGTTCTGGATGTTGACACTGCAGTTGATACTTCCATTTCTGGAAAAAGACAATTGGATGTGCTTTGTAGACCTTCAGGGCGCATACTACCATATTAAAATGGACAGGCAGTCCAGGAGGTTCTTGCACTTCTAGCTAGGAGCCAGTCATTCCCAGTTTCGAGCTCTGCTCTTTGCTCTCATTACAGCCCCCAAAGTGTTCACCAAATGAATGGCAGTAGTAGTAGTTCACCTGAGATGCAAAGGATTCCATGTGTTTCCCTCAAACTTTAATGTTCATAGGAGCAGAGATAAACACTATCACTCAAATAGTAAGACTTCCACAAGACAAGGTAGATGACCTCTGTCATTTTGTTAGAATTCTAATAAAGAAGCCAAAATCCACCACAAAACTAGTTCTCCAGGTCCTAGGGAAAATGGCTGCATCCATTGTACTAATTCTGCTCATCTCCTCATGAGGGTTCTCCAGTGATTGCTATTTGCTCAGTTGTCAATCTTGGAACCTTCAATGTCTCACAAGATTATGATAACCAATTCCTGAAAAAAAAAGATCTCCAATGGTGGATTCACTCACTTTCAGTACCTCAAGGCCATCCTTTCATTTCTCCTCAACCTCTGGCCATGGCGACCATGGATGCTTCCCAGTTTGAGGGGGTGGCATTTTCTCAGGACAGTTCAAGGCACCTGGCAAGATCACAGGGTTCACTTGCATATAAATGTCCTACAGATGAGAGTGGTGCTTTTAGCATTGCAAGCATTCCAGGACTCTCTTCCTCTGGAAAAGATAGCAATCCTGATGGGCAACATGTCTGTAGTATGGTATATAAACAAACAGGGGAACCAGATCGTACCCACTTTGTCGAGAAGCTCTCAAGGTCTGACATTGGGCTATAGCCTCCAACTGCTTTCTGATAGCAATGCACATCCTGGGGAAATCTAGCGCTATTGCAGATAAGCTGAGTGGAATTGTTCTATCGCCGCATGAGTGGCCCCTCAATCAAAATGTTACAGAAGTGATCTTCTGCAAATGGGGCCAGCCTTGCTGTGACTTTTTTGCATCATCTATAAATGCCAAATGCAACAACTACTTCACCCTGATCCCTCCTATGGGGGAGTCATCAAGAGATGCACTTGTTCTCAGTTGGACCTCGGGACTTCTTTATGCTTTTTCCCTGATTCCTCTAATTCCAAAGTTTATACAGAAAGTGAGTTTGTTGAAGACAGCCATTATCCTAATTGCACTCTACTGGCCTCATCAAATCTGGTTCCCCTTTCTTCAGTCTCATCTTCGAGATGAACCCTAGATTCTGGACCCTGTTCCAGACCTCCTGACACACCCATCGGAATGGTTCATCCCAATCTAGACACCCTAAAGTTGACATATTGGCTGCTCCAGTTCCCCTAATTGCCAGGTTTCCATCCCTCTCCTCCCCAGTCAAACATATTATATTGCCATCTCATAAAACAACTACTCAAAAACTTTACAAAAGCAAATGGAAGAAATTTGTTGTAAGGGCAAACTGTAAATAAACAGACCCTTTTACAGCACCAGTTCATTCTGTTTTACAGTTTCTGTCAGATATATTCAATGATGGAGTAGCGGCAGCTTCAGTTACACTTCATCTAGTTTCAATTTCTAATTTTCATATAGGAGAAAATGACCATCCTGTCATGTCACACAGACTTTGCAGAGCTTTTTTTGAAGGGCACTGTTGTGTTAAGACCTCCAGATAAACATTTAATGCCCCCTTGGGATCTCACTTTCATTATATTCAATATTATATTTCCTCCCTTTGAGCCCTGAGCCACGTGACTTGAAATATCTATCCTGGAAAACTCTGTTCTTGGTGGCTATTACTTCAGCTAGAAGGGTATCCGAATTGCAGGCCTTGTCCACAAAACCTCCATATTTAATCTTCCACAAAGACAAGGTGTCGTTACTCACTAATCCATCCTTTCTACCCAAGGTTCTGATGGAAAACTCCCTTAACCTATAGACCTTCCAGTTTTCTTTCCAAACCTCCAAAATAAAGGAGAGTATTCCTTGCATCTCCTAGATTTTCACATAGACAGTTATGTTTCAATTTACACAGAACTTCAGAATTCAGAAAATCAGATCAGCTTTTTGTTTCATATTCTGACGCAAGGAAAGGTCACCCGGTTTCAAAAGTCACATTGTCTAGATGGCTATCATTATGCATATTCTCCATTTACAATTCTAAAAACTGAGCCCTCTCAAATGTTGTTAAAGCTCATTACACTAGATCTGTGGCCAAATCTGCAGCTTTTCAGGCGAGACTACCACTGGGTAATATCTGTGCTGCAGCTACTTGGGCAAAATCTCATACCTTTATCACTCATTACAAAGTGGATTTGGCCTGTAGGAGTAGAGCCTCCTTTGTTTCTGTGGTTCTAAGGAATATTCTCCCATGAGCCATCCAAGAGTTTATTTGCTTGGGACGTAGTCCCACAAGTGAGAGTAAAGGCAAAATTGACAACAACACGTAAAGAAGTTATGTTCTTACCATAACATTCCATGTGTGTTGTCCATCTCAGCCTTTATTCTCACAACCCTCCCTTCTTGCCCCCTGCCTATATTCCTGGTAGACTGAATAACATAATAGGGATTCAGCAGGACCATATAGCCTCAGAGAAAATACCTTTTCAGTCTGATAGGAATACATAGTAGTATGTATTGGTATTCATATATACTCATATATTTATGTATCAGGAAACTGCTACTATACAAGTTCTTCTTCCATTTGCTTCTGGGGGGCAAACAAGATCTGAGGTAACTAAGGGGGTGCTTTATGGGTAAATAATGGGGTGCACAAGCTTTGCTGAAGACCTTGAGCGGTAGAAATGGCCGAGATGGATCCCACCCATTGGATCTGACCCAACAAGTGAGAATAAAGGATGAGATGGACAACACACATGGAACATTATGGTAAGAACATAACTACTTTTTTGTATATTGGCTGGGCTTGTAAGGACCCTTAAGCCATTAGCCTAGTAATCCCCTATAAACCTATGAATTGAGCTGTGGATGAATGTAACTTGTCCTTTTCACTTGGTTGGTTTAATTTCCACCCTTAAGGTGCATTTGTATGAATAAATCTGAATATTTTTTGGAGGGGGGGGGTTGGCAGTAACTTTGTCCTTTTCATATTATTTTAAAGGCTGGCTATTGTGCATTTGTGTAAAATAAATTAAATTGTTTTGGGTGAGGGTGGCTAGCTGTGCTATGGAAACTTATCCTCTTCATTTCCTCAGCTTAAACTCTGATATTAACGTCTAGCTAGTGCTCATTTATGCCAAACAAATTGGAATTTTTATTCTTTTTTTCCTTAGGAGGGAAGTGGATAGCTGTGCTGTTGATAAATTAACTGATGCTCAGTTTAAAGTTGGCATTAATGGTCAGTGTGCATTTATTCGAAATTAATTGGAATATTGTAAGAAACACATTGGAATATTGAAAGAAACGACTTTGTAACTTTCCCCTATTTTACATAATGTTCTTGTGTTTGCCTAATATATTTGGTCCACATACTACTCTCATATTGTTTGTTTTGCTTATAGTCTGCATTTACATGATTAGTGTGCATTTGCATGAAATGTGCTGCAGTCTTTACTCTCTCTGTCTCTCCGGATGCTGTATTTGTAAAACCAAGTTGAAACTGCTCCTGATTTAGCAGAATGTCACTAAGTATACTTCAAATTAATCTGTCCTTAATAGAATGTGTGATGAACTGTCCCTATGAGTTAGCAAATCCCAAACTACTGGGTCACCTGTTAGTGGTGTGTTGACAATGTCGTACTCAACTTTTCAGAGGAGACAGTAATGCATTTTTGACATTTAACTTTAGTCCATGATTCTGGCACAAATTATTTGTTTGGGACATGGCTTTCTGTAGGATGCCTGAGTCTTTTGGGGATTTGATTACTACTCCTAGCTTGCTCCTTGCTGGCTACTATTTTGTTTCATTTCATGATTATTACTAAAAACAAACTGCCTGATATTTACCTTCAGTTTAAACAACTGAGAAACCTGGCCAAAAACTAGTCATTAGAGATAAAAAGTCATACTACATCAAATTACAAGAAAACCATACCAGAAATCCAAAACAATTCTGGAACTCCATTAACTCCCTCCTTACACCTGGTACTAAAAACAACCCCTGCCCTGATACCAGCAAATCTGACCCTGAAATTGCCTCACTTTTCAAATCCTTCTTCCCTTCTTCCATTGCTGACCTAACTATGAAGAAAAAAAGTAGACAAACTTTGGAAAACCGAAAAAAAGAGTGCAAACAGGTCCACAAAGCCAAAGCCTTAACGCAGTTTAATATTCAAACTTTATGTAGCTTCATCAGAGGCAAAACAAACACAGGAAAAAACCAAATTTATAATACCGCCTGCTAATAAAATCAGCTGAAACATGTAACATCAATTCATAACGTGTCTACAAGTGTAACATAATCAAACAGGTTTTCATACCTAAATAAAAAATAAAAAAATTATACATATTATAAAAATTCTTACACAGTAATTTTGTTTTTTATAAAAAATCTATTAAAGGGTTTAACTAAGATTCATAAAGAATGTTTTAATTCATCGCCCAAAATATTTGGATAAATGTATAAGTATAAATGTGTGGAAACAGAAGAAAGGTACCCACCCGTATAATGGGTCTAGGAGGGGATAATGTAAAACCAAACGTATATTAAATGCATCTAATTTGAGCTGCCATTGCAGTTCTAAAATTTCTTGGTTTTGTATTTACAATCAATCCCCATAAACACAAAGCTGTGTCCTAAGTTGATAACCTCTATCTAAGAAGAATTTTTTAGTAACAAACACTCATCCTCAAATTCTTTAAATTCACTATCAATCCTAACTGCTCTTATTAATTGCCCTTTAATAGCTTTTTTCTTTTTGTTATGGTACAGCACTGTAGTAGTGTAGGAAAAGAGTAAGTTTAAGTTTCCCAAATGGATGAAGTAAACTTAAACTTATTATATTATTCTTTAACTTGACATCTAAGTAGTCTAGTTCATCACCCCTTAGTCCTGTGGATACTAGTATTATTCATCTTTAAGTGATGAATGACTATACTTTTTGTTTTAACTATATTAGCCAACAGTACTCCTAAAGGACTAGTAATAAACTACTTATTTCTCTTTCCTCCACCTTCCTTCCTCCTGATTGAGAGGTTTCTTCCTTCCCAAAAAATGTGTATTCCCATTATTTGCTCCTCATCCAAAGTTTGTAAATCAGTATCTAAACCTTGTCTCTGCTAGAAGCCAAGTCATCTTCTCATGAATACCCCCTAGCTTAGAAAGTAAGAATCTATACTGGCAAAAATAATGATTGTAATCATATCTAATTTTTCAAAACTAGAAAACATTCTGATCATCATCTAATAATTTTTTATCTCAGTAATCAGAGTGTAATGCAGCATTTATAATGTTTACAATCAGTCCAAGCAAAAATCCATTCCTTGTCTTTGGAACATCTTAATTCAATAAGAAAGAAAGAATTTTTTCTTTAATTAAGCCGGAGTAAAAAAAAATTCTCAGTCCCTTAGGGTACTACCTCTTCGGAAATACATTGTTCAAAAATATGCAACTTCAATTGTAATTTACGGACCTTTAGGAGTATTATATTCTTATTTCAAATATCATTTCAATCAATAAGATGATAGTCATTATTACTGAGAGGGACTCTGCAATCGGCAGTCCATCCCAAAGAGGTTGCAAAAAAAAAAAATCACATGCATTATCCAGTCTGTGCCTCCCAGTTGTCCGGTGTTGAGAAGTTAGCTAAAATGTAAAATAACTGTCTGTCCCCCTGTGGAGTCCGCTAACTCTTTTGTTTCTGTCCCGTAGTGTGGTATGGGTACTATGAAGAGTGAACTGACTGATGAAGAATTGCCGCCTGCGACGACGTGTACACACGCTTTTCTGCAACACAGGACCAGTTGGCAGCAATTGTCTCGCCTCGCCTCCCTGTAGCTGCTTAGAGCATACTTCCACCCTCCTCACCGGTCTCGCAGAAGTCAAAAGACCGGGCAGCGATATCTGTGTTTTTCAGGGAGATTAGTTCCAAGAAGATATGGCTCCAGCAGACTTGTAGAGCACTCGTAGCCATACTATGAAGAAAAAAAGTAGACAAACTTATTGCTGACCTAACCAAGACTTTTAATAACAACCCTCCCACCCACATTAATCTTACTCTCCCTTGCCACCCCCCCATTTTTGAACTCAAACCTGTTCCTACCTACCTAATAAGGAAACTTCTCTATAAACTCAAACCTTGCTCAAATGCTCCTGATAACATCCCTTCCTCCTTCCTAAAGATAGCTTCTGACTCCATTGCCATACCTATCAGCATCCTAATAAACAGGTATCTGCTTGAATCTTATGTACCCAAACTCTGGCATTCTGCTTTCATTCATCCACTTCACAAAGGTGGTAAGAACTGTAATGTCTCTAATTTTCGTCCCATTGCTATCCTCTCCCCTATTTCCAAAATCCTCGAAGTGTATACACCTCCAACTCCTGCCTTTCCTTACTGAACATCAAGTACTCTCCCCCACCCAACACGGCTTTCACCCTGGACACAGTACCACCACTGCCCTTCTCTCTTTCCTTCATTCTGTGAACTCTGCTCGTGACTCTGGTAATGCAGTCTCAACTGTTCTACTAGATCTATCTAAAGCTTTTGACACCATTTCCCACTCCCTCCTTCTAAACCATCTCTCCAACCTTAACCTTAGCCAAAAGGCTCTTTCCTGGTTTACTAGCTACCTCTCAAACAGATCCCAAGCTGTGAAATGGGGCCTAGCTACATCTACCTTCCTTCCTTCACCTACCGGAGTACTTCAAGGCTCCATTCTTGGCCGATTACTATTCAATATCTTTATTAATGACTTCCATAAAGCCATCCCCAACACCACAATTGTTCAATACGCTGATGATTCTACCCTCATCTGCCATGCCACTAATCAAACTGAACTCCAAGCCCTAACCCAAACTGCATTTTCTACCACCGAAAACTGGATGTTCCAAAATCACTTCTCCCTTAATGCCAACAAAACTAAGATCCTCCTCTTCCCACCCTACAAATCCTCACCACTAGACAAAAACTCCTTTCATATTACCAGCCTTTCCAACTCCACTATCGAAATAGTAACCTCCACCAAACTTCTCAGTATATTAATTGATGACCAGCTGAAATTCAATCATCATATCCAGCAAAACATCAAAAAAACACACATAAAATTGGGCTTATTGTACAGAAATAACCACTTTCTGTCTCCTTCCACTAGGCTAACCCTTGCCTCCACTTATCTCCTTCCCTCTCTACTTTATGGCGCTCCTCTGCTCACTAATCTATCATCCTGTCTCCTCCAAATTGGAACAATGCTATAACAAAATATCCAAATTTGCTACTAACGCCAAATCCATCACTCATCACTGCTCTTCCCTCCACTCTCTAAATTGGCTTGAACTCCCCAATCAACTGACCTTTTTCCAACTCACCATAGCCCATAAACTACTGTTCCATCCAACTAGCTGTCCTGCTCTTTCCAACATTCTTCTACCCTATAGCCCCCCTAGATCTTCTCATCAAAACTTGATCACTGTACAAAAACCCAAGCGCCCAGCTGGCCAAATGCTTTTATCCTTCACCCTTGCTAAAAATGGAATGCCCTACCCACCTCTGTTAGATCCTGCCACAACCTAAACAACTTCAAAACATTACTTCATTCCCACCTCTATCTAAATAGAATTTGAAACTGCACTCTTCAGCCTACTCCTTTCAAACCATCTTCCTCCTTCTCCCCAGGCTAACTTCCATTCTCTACTAAACTCTCTTTCAGTCTCTCCTAAATACTAGCTATTTAGGCCACATTTATATTTCTTACTTGGTGAATCAACTGCTAAGTCACCCTAGGATGGCCTTCTTTTTCTCCTCTTCTCTCCTATATTCCTAGCTCAAGTTATTACCTCTTGCTTTCTCTAACCTAAAATATTTTACTTCATTTTTTCTTTCTGTGCTGAAACCTAACTAAAAATGTTAATTTTACTATTTTGCCATTAGATTTTTCTATTGTAGGCTGTTTGTAAAATCCTGTTTCATCTATTGTTATATTTTTGTCTGAACTCTTTTGTAATCAATGTTGTATGCTGTTTTTGTGGAGCTTTTCTCCCCGGGCCTCCACTGAAAACGGGCCCCAAAGCCCAGTGGACCTCCCCGGTAATCATACTGAAATAAAATAAATAAATAAACATACAGGAGGAGGTATTACAAAAAAAAAAATCTCCATGGGGCGTGGGTGTTAAAAAAATTTCTGCTCAAGGTATCAAATATAATAGGTATGCCACTGGTCTTCCTCCAAAAAAATCCTAACAGCACTGTGATCTGTGGTAGAGTGCAGCACATTTGAGATTTATTTTACCCATGGGGGAAATATGTAGAGTTTTTAAAAGTGGAACACGATTTTCCTGCTGATAAAGGAAATTCCATACAGGAAAAAAAGAGTAGAATGCAGTGGTTTACAGATACTGCCTGAGAACACTGTGGCTGTCTGTGACAAATCAGACATTGCTGTTATACAGAGAAGGATCCTATATGTTATTGGGCTTGAGACAAAGGGTTATTTTTGATGCAGGGAATTAAAAAGAAATTTTAACTGCAGGACACATTGTCTTTGGACTGTAATGCACCAGATTTTGATAATGTTTATTTGAAAGATCATTGTTGCAGGATCATACATAATGACTGGGAAATATAATACTGGTGAATGCTTAACCATCTGGCCTAACATCCAGAGCTTTCCACTCAGGACTGCACTCTTGCCATGCTACTGATGTTAGTAGGACATATTGTACAAAGGAAGGAAAACTTGCTTTGTCTTCATTTCTTTATGCCACATTGAACAATTTTCAATCTGTCTGCTAATTCTAGCAGCCTCCAGAGTTGCAATAAGTACCTAATTTTGATTTTTCTCTCTTTGGACAGTGCAGTGGTGTAGCGGTAGCATTGTCGCCTCACAGCAAGAGGTTCTCCAGTTCGATTCTCGGATGGAGTGTCTTCTGTGCAGAGTCTGCATGTCTTCCCTGCATTCATGTGGGTTTCCTCCGGCTGCTCTGGTTTCCTCCCACATTCAAAGACATGCATCTGGAGCATTTTTCCCCAGGCCTCTGCTGAAAATTGGCTACATCCCAAGTTGGACTTTCCCAGTCAACAAATGGTAAATAAATTATAAATCCTAATTCGGAATATAACATTGAAACTTTTCAAAGGGGAGCCAAAGAGCCACTGGGGCTTCTAGAAAAGGATTCTGGAGTTGTTTGGTATCAAGGCACCCAAGCTCACTACCATTTATCAAGTCTTACAAACATTTAAGGATGCCTACAGTAATGCCTGTTCTGAGCTGGATTAATATTTATTTATTTATTTATTTTACATTTGTTAACCGGGCTAGTCCAACTGGATACATGTCCATTTTCAGTGGAGGCCCGAGGAGAAAAGCTCCACTAACTACTACTTAACAAGTTAAAGAAAACATATGCGATAAAAAAAAAAAAAGAAACATTTGCTTAAAATATCTTTCAGAATGTATATACACAAGGGGATGGACAGGATTAGGTATGGATACTGGCTTCCAGGAAAATGGATAGAATTTCTATAAGGATCCTTCAGCAAACTCTGGGGCTATTGCACTGGAAGCACCTGAAGCCTCTGAATTGGCATCAGTAAACAGAATACTTCTAAATGAGAAAGAAAGCTATATTCTGAATAGAGCTGGTCAAAAAATCTATATCTTCTTCGTCTTTTGACTGCTCCCCTTTGGGGTCACCACAGCAGATCATCTGTTTCCATTTCCATTTCTTCCTGTCCCCTGCATCTTGCTGTGCTGTGTCACACCAACCACCTGCATGTCCTCTCTCACTACATCTGTAAACCTTATCTTAGGCCTTCCTCTTTTCCTCTTACCTGGCAGCTTCATCCTTATTATCCTTCTCCCAATATACCCAGCAACCCTCCTCAGCACATGGCCAAACCAAAACAATCTCGCCTCTCTGACTTTGTCTCCAAACTGTTCAACCTGAGCTGACCATTTAATATACTCATACCTAATCCTGTCCATCCCCGTCACACCCAATGCAAATCTTAACATCTTTAACTCTGCTACCTCCAGCTCAGAGCCACCGTCTCCAAGCCATATAACATAGCAGGTCTCACTACCATCTTGCAAACCTTCCTTTCACTCTTACTGGTACCTGTATGTCACAAATCACTCCTGCCTCTCTTCTCCACCCACTTCATCCTGCCTGGACTCTCTTCTTCACCTCTCTTCTACACTCACCATTATTCTGAACTGTTGAGCCAAGGCATTTAAACTAATCCACCTTCACCAACTGTACTCCCTGCATCCTCAACATTCCTCCATCCTCCCTCTCATTCACACACACATATTTTGTCTTAGTCCTGCTGACCTGCATTCCTCTCCTCTCTAGAGCATATTTCCACCTCTCCAGGGTCTCCTCAACCTGTTCCCTATACTCACTACAGATCACAATATCATCCTCAAACATCATAGTCCACAGGGACCCCCGTTTGATCTCATCTGTCAACCTGTCCATCACCATTGCAAATAAAGGGTTCAGAGTTGATCCTTGATGTAATCCCACCTCCACCTTGAACGCATCTGTCACTCCTACCACAGACCTCACCACTGTCACACTGCCCCCTACATATCCTGTACCACTCTTGCATACTTCTCTGCCACTCCTGACTTCCTCATATAATACCACAACCCTCTCTAGGCACCTTGGCATATGCTTTCTCTAAGTCCATAAAGACACAATGCAACTCCTTCTGGCCTTCTCTATACTTGTCCATCAACACCCTCAGAGCAAACATTACATCTGTAGAGCTCCTTCCCAGTATGAAACTATACTGCTGCTCACTATTCATTACCTCCCTTCTTAACCTAGCTTCCACTACTCTTTCCCGTAACTTCATGCTGTGGCTGATAACTTATATCCCTCTGTAGTTACCAGAGCTCTGCACATGATCCTTATTCTTAAAAATCAGTACCAATACACTTCTTCTCCACTCCTCAGACATCCTCTCACTTTTCAAGATTTCAACAATCTGGTTAAAAACTCCACTGCCATCTATCCTAAACACCTCCATGCTTCCACAGGTATGTCATCGTGACCAACAGGGACTTAGGGACACACATAGATAGCAATCTAGCCTTTGACCATTATGTGTCTACAGTGGTGAGGAAATCATTCTATGTTGCGCAACTTATAAACAAAGGTATGGCATCTAAGTCCAAGGAAGTCATTGTTCCACTGTAGTCAGCATTCATCAGACCTATCATTGGGTACAGTCCCCCCTTAGGTATGTACCTAACCAGGCATATCCAACAGTTGGAATGTCCACAGAGGTTACTCACCAAAATAATACAGGGTGTAAGTAAAATGTCCTATGCAGAGTGCCTCAAGGCCCTATCCCTGTATTCTGTCTCCTGCAGGCTTTTGAGGGGGCATTGTCAGACCTCACTCTAATGGACCTTCTGCATATCCGCAAAACAAACAGCACCAGAATTACCCATTCTAAAGACTTAAACCCTGCTTGTGGTATAAATAGGACCTGCTGGAGAGATAGATATGTATCTCAGAGACTACCGTGTCTATGGAACGGACTCCCCATCCATGTGAAGCAGAGTTCCTCCCTAACCCAATTTAAGTGCAACTTGGACAATTGGATGGGAAACTGGAAATTCATCCCTGGTGTGGCATCTATGTCTCTAATGGACACAGGTAAAGTGTAAATGGTTCATCTCCCTGGCCCATGCTTATACTTATCAAGGGTATCAAAACCTGTCAGAGATTTGGGATGCATGGCTAGGCTTAAAAAGGCCCTTGTGGTCGTTAGCCTAGTAAACACCTGTGAACCTATGAACAGCCTTTCCATTCTTCATCCTCTTCATAGCTGTCCTTACTTCTTCCTTGCTAATCCATTGCACTTCCTGATTCAATATCTCCACATTTATTTATTTATTTATTTATTTGTCTTTTGTTAACTGGGTTAGTCCATCTTTGCTGGTGGCCCATTTTTAGTGGAGACCCGAGGAGAAAAGCTCCACACAAACAAAAAAAAATATAACAATAACAATAACAAAGTTACATTACACGTAATGTGAATATGAATACATGGCTACATACATTCATGCCATATGTGAAATATGAATACATAATTACAACATACTCATGCCATAATGGACATCAACAAAGGATAAAAGTGAGCAGAAAGAATAGCTAAAAAATGCTAGAGATAGAAACATGGAGTAAAATGTGGATTTACAGTAGGGCACTGGATTGGTAGAGAGGACGATGAAGTATTAAAATAGTAGGGTTGAAATAGAGGGGTTAGGAGAAATGTTTTGGAGAATCATAAAGTGAAAAAAAGCAATTATGAGAAGAGATGATGGGGATGTATAGTAGCTAGGGAAGAGAAAAGATGAGATTGAAGTATAGTATTGCTCAGTGGCATAGCTAAGGTAACACGGTACTAGATTATAAGGTTATATTAAACAAGGAGAGGAGAATTATTATAGTTTAACTTGTTAGGTAGGGTGGTGACAGGTGCAGGAGGCAGAGTTTGCAAGGTAGTTTTTCAGTTCTCTTTTGAAATGGAACGAAGAGTGGATATAATGTATATTAGTTGGGATTTTGTTACAAGTTTGAGATATGGAGCATTTATAAAGTAATCTGCTTGTTGTTTTGTTAGGCCTGTAGGTATCAAATAGCAGTTGGTCAGTGCTACAGAGAGGAGGGTGGACAGGGAGTTGCATTCAGCAGGTTTGTAGAGTAGAGAATGTGTCATCTGCAGCTGGGTTAATTGGTGTAGTTGAGGGAATTCAAGCTACTGTAGTTGTTTAAGGGCAAGGCAGTGATGGGATTTGTAAGGGAAGTTACAGGCAAATCTGGCTATCTAGTTGTAAGTTTGTTCAAGACTGGTTAAAAGATTTACTTGGAGGTGGGTAAATATAGGGGAAGTGTAGAGTAAGCAGGAGAGGAGGTAGGCTTGAGCAAGTGAAGTCCTCAAGGTGATGGATAAGAATTGTTTTATTTCTATACAGTAAACCAAGTTTTTGGGTGGTCTTTTTGATGGTTTGTTGGATATGATGGTCAAATTTCAGTTGATCGTCAAATGTAATTCCTAGAAGTTTGGTATGGGAGTCAGCATGAATGATGGTGTTGTCTAGGGAAGATAGACTGTAGGTAGTTTTAGGGTTGGACATAGATTTTGGAAGGAAAAGAAGAAACTTAGTTTTCTTAGGGTTAAGGATGAGTTGGTTATTGATTAACCAGCATACAATGGTGTTGAAAGAAGGCTGGGTGAGGGAGTAAGGGTCAATAGGGTTGTCAGAGAGAGTAATAAGAGTAGAATCATCAGCATACTGGATCAGATATGATGTGCAGCAGGTGGAGCATAGAGTGTTAGTAGAAATATAAAAGAGAAGGGGGCATAGAATGGATCCTTGGGGGACACCTGTTTGAATAGGTAAGAAAGGTGAGCAGGAGGTCTGCCATCTAACAGATTGCAGTCTGTTGTTAAGAAAACTAGAGAACCAGAGAGTAGTGGCTGTGGAGAGGTTGAGTTCAATTAGTTTAGTAAGAAGCTTAGGGTGAGAGACGGTGTCAAATGCTTTGGAGAGGTCAAGGAATAGACATGACACCAGCTTATTGTTATCTCTTGCCTCTGCTATAGTCTGGGTGAAGGATAGAAGGGCTGTGGATGTGCTGTGATGGGGTTGAAATTTGTGTTGAGAGGGGGTGAGGAGGTTTTCCTGAAGTGGATATTTAAGAAGTTGTCTGTTAATTCATTTCTCTAGAATTTTTGAGAGAGGATGGCTATAGGTTTGAATTGGGTAGGATCAGTGGAGTTACCTCCTTTTTGAAGTGAAATTGTATAAAAGGATTTCCAAATTTTGTGGGGGCTGAGGATTCTTTGATAGAATAGTTGATAAGGGTAGAGACAGGATATGCTATGGAACTGGCAGCAGGTTTGAGAAAATGGAGTAGGTTGTCGAAGGACTAAGAAAATGGTTTAACTTTCTGCAAAAGGGATTTTATTTAGGCAGTGGAAACAGGTTTCAGGGAGAAGGCTGAGTGGAGGCAGGTGGTGGAGGAGGTGGGGGTTATGATTGGTTATTGTCGGGGTGAGTTAGTTTGTGGATAGAATGAACTGCAGACCTGCTGGCAAAAAAAACAAGTAAACCAGAAGCCAAAAATTTAGCGCTTTCATCCACTGTTTAATACGTGAACTTCCTCAGAAACATTTTCAAATGATTTCCAGTTCCTTAAATAACTTACTAAACAGGAAATGACATCATGACCATCAAACTGAAAAAATAACAAATGTGATTTTCTACAAAAATGAAGTATTGTCATAATGATAACAAATAAAAAAAATACATATATATATATATATATATATATATATATATATATATATATATACACACAAATGAATGTATATACACATACATATGTGTTAAATGCAAAATTACAGTCATAAAAATGCAGTGTAAATTCATGCTGTGTGAATAGCATAATAATCAACTTGAGCATATAAAATGCGTATCCAAAGACCTCTCCCACGTAGACACAACAATCACATGCATACACACACACACACACACACACACACACACACACACACACACACACACACACACACACACACACACACACACAAGCATAGAACCAAACAGTCACTATGAAAATATAAAATACACATGTGAAAAAATATATATATATAAATGTAAAAAATGTATGACAATATAAATATAATGATGATATATACACACAAGTACACACACCAAAATGTATATAATATAATATATATAAAATGTAATATATGTATAAAACAAAAAAATATGTATATATATGAATAATGTAAATCATATCATGTCTCTGAAGAGAATCAGAGTGATATGAACAAGTATGTGTACACACATGTACACCTCACACAAAACACACATGGATCACATGTATATGGTCTCAAACACCTATCTATATTTCAAAAAAACATTTTAAATTAATATAATCATTGAGGCCAGGCAACCTATCAGCCCCCAACAAAAGTTGCCACAATGTCTCCTTGCATTCTAAGACATTGTTTAAATCTCCTCCAAATTCACTAGTGTTGATTTTTTCCAAAACTGAAAATTGAAATTTCTTAAAATCTCTACATGTTAAAGAATGTTTGGCCAAAGAATTAAACTGATCTTTGTTTTTTATAGCCAAATTGTGCTCGTAGATTCTTCTTTTTAGAAGCCTTTTAGTTTTTCCTATGTAATAATGTTCACATGAAACACAATTGACGATGTAAACAACATAATCAGAATTACAATTGTAATAACTCTTAGACCAAATGGTATATTTGACTTTTCAATGTGTTATTAACTGTATCTATACTGAGGAGTTCTGTCA
This sequence comes from Protopterus annectens, assembly GCF_019279795.1. Classification (NCBI taxonomy): domain Eukaryota; kingdom Metazoa; phylum Chordata; order Ceratodontiformes; family Protopteridae; genus Protopterus; species Protopterus annectens. Next base: position 1,867,136,814 of record NC_056733.1, read on the forward strand.
GTTTTGCTACTCTTGACGTCAAGTCCTTATATACTGCTATCAAGCAAACAGAAGGATTAGAATATTTGAGGAAATACCTGACTTTATATTCTGATGTTGAGAAACACAAGGTTAGCACCATTTGTGATCTAATGGAGTTAGTCCTAGAGAATAATTTCTTCAGATTTGGTAAACATATTTATCAACAGATTTCAGGAGTAGCAATGGGAGAGAGGGTGGCACCAGCTTTTGCCAATTTGGTTATGGCAAATTGGGAGCTCAAATTTTTGGTTAAACATCATCTTTTCAATAGGGCACTTGCATATTTTAGATTTATAGATGATTTACTTTTTTTGTGGAATGGCACTTTTGAAGAATTTTCTGACTTGGTGACAGATTTGAATCACAGTACTGACTTCTTGGTCTTCAAATTGAGTGGTTTTGGGGATAACATTCCCTTTCTTGATGTCCTCCTTAGTATAGATACAGTTAATAACACATTGAAAAGTCAAATATACAGGAAAGAGGTTTTTGCGAACCAGTATTTACACAAGGACAGTTTACACCCTACACATATGAAAAAAGGAGTAGTGAAGGGCCAAATAATTCGTTTGAGTAGGCTCACCACTGATGATGATGTATTTCAAAGTGAAGTAGGATTTTTAAGATCACTATTCTTGTATAGAGGTTAAGCATTAGACTGGATTCAAAAAATAGTGAAAGAGGTCATTTCGTTAAGGAAGGGGGTTGCTAAACCGATTCTTCTTTCTAGTCAGATAGGTTTAAGTTCTGGTTCCAAAGTTTTAGAGAATACCAGTAGTTACCACCTAGCGTTCCCTTTACCGATTGTTGACGAAATGTGGTTCATCAGGGACATCATCATTAACAATTGGAAAATGATATTAGGAAATAAAGATTTGGTTGGTACTTTAGGGATGAAACCCACTTTCACTTACAAAAGAGTTAAAAACTTAAAATCTGTGCTGGAGATAGATCATTATAGGTATCAGGACATGACAAGAGCAGCCAGTATTAAGAGGGGTACTTGTGCATGCAATAACTGTAGGCAGTGTAGATTTATTAGTAACAGTACTAGTGTATTCATAAAATCTCTTAATTACACCATTTGGTCTAAGAGTTATTACAATTGTAATTCCGATTATGTTGTTTACATCGCCAATTGTGTTTCATGTGAACATTATTACATAGGAAAAACTAAAAGGCTTCTAAAAAGAAGAATTTATGAGCACAATTTGGCTATAAAAAACAAAGATCAGTTTAATTCTTTGGCCAAAAATTCTTTAACATGTAGAGATTTTAAGAAATTTCAATTTTCAGTTTTGGAAAAAATCAACACTAGTGAATTTGGAGGAGATTTAAACAATGTCTTAGAATGCAAGGAGACATTGTGGCAACTTTTGTTGGGGGCTGATAGGTTGCCTGGCCTCAATAATTATATTAATTTAAAATGTTTTTTGAAATATAGATAGGTGTTTGAGACCATATGCATGTGATCCATGTGTGTTTTGTGTGAGGTGTACATGTGTGTACACATACATGTTCATATCACTCTGATTCCCTTCAGAGACATATATAGATAGATGCTATAGCAATTTTTTTGTGTGGGTTAAGGTGACACTTTACAAAGATAAGTTCTGCAGGGGAGAAGTCAGACAATGGTAGGGAGAGGGGGAGAGGTTAAGCTGTTCTGAGTACATGGTAGCAAGACCTCCCCTTTTTTGGAAAGTCTGTCTTGCCAGAAGGTGTTATAGCCAGGGGGTAGAATTTCTGAGTTAGTGATATGAGGTTTGAGCCAGGTTTCCAAGAGAGTTAAGTTGTGGAGAGAGTGGTAGGTAACCCAAGCGTATAATTTTGTTATTTTGTTTGGGAGACTTTGTAGGTTTATGGAGTGGATAGACATTCTCTTCATAGATCAGCCCGTCAAAGTACTCTTTCCATGTGTTCAACATATTCTCCTGGATTTTGAGTACATTTCCTTTATTATCCATTATCACCCTAACTTGCTGCACATCTTTCTCAGCTCAGTCCCTCTGTCTAGTCAATTGGTACAGTCTTTTTCTCCCTCCTTAGTGTCCAACCTTTCATACAACTCGCCATACACCTTATCCTTAGCCAGTGGTCAAAAAATCTATATAATATACAATTTACTCATTAAAGCAATTACCTGCCAAGCCCATGTGCTCCAGTATCAATGGATGGCATAAAGCAGATTGAGGTCAGGATGACATTTTGAAGCAAAAGCTTTTGGGATTCTCATATTGTGTCAAAAATGAGAAGCATGTGATTAATGATGTTTGTGCTAGGAATGTTGCCTTTGGGATAGTGGGGACAATGATCAGAAGACATGTACTACTTAGAACATCTCCCTTGCCAAAAGATGGTAAAGGATAACCTTTGAAGACACCTCTGGCAAAAAAAAAGTATTGTGCACTCCTTCATTTCAGGAGATATTTTAAAAACTGGAACTAGAGGAGTAAAGTATGATGAGTTGTCTGTCCAGATATGTCCTTTTCACAAGGTAAAAACAGTTCCACACAGATTAACTTAAAAAATGGCACTTTAGATAGGTCAGTTTAGAGGAGGAATATACTAAGACAGACTTCTTAGCAGGAAGAATGGTCACCCTCCCTAATCAAGACAGTGTCTCTCAGTCTTGGCTACCTCAACCCTCCTACCACCACCAATCATCCATTACCTGTTAGGACAGAGGGTTTTCCACCTGAAACCCTGGTGGACATAAGCATTTTTCATATTCTGTGTGAGAACTGGCCCAATGAGCTACTACAGGCCGTCAGCTTTGACAGCTCATTGCCTCATAGTACTTTTCCCTTTTTAAACAATAGGAAGGATTCTTATAGCAGAGAAATGTATGGGGTTTTCATCAAGACTGTTCCTCTTGTCCAGAAAGGATGGGTCCTGGAGACTCATTTTAGAGCTTTCCAAGCTAAATAAGTTTCTGGTGTAAAAAGTTAAAATTGCTAACTCTTCAGTCCTTTCTCCTCTTAATGTTCAGATTTTGTCTTGGCCACTATGAATATGAAGGATGCATCAATTCATATTGCTGAAGGCAGGAAGCAGAAGAAGTTTGTGTGGGTTATATCAGGGACACAGAATTGTCATTTTGCATCCTTGACCATTGATCTCTGCATGGCTCCCAAAATATTCACAAAAAACTAACTCTAGCCTCAGCCCCATGGTGTAGAGGGATGAAGTCCTGACTCAGATCCAACCGGCATGGATGTTGGAATGGCTGGAAGGTTCAGGATAGGTTTGAGTGGCATTCATCAGATTGTCCATCCTAGGAAGAGGGAGACTGAATGACCCACAGCACTGGTGACAACCAGTGGTGAATAGGCGATGGCTTATAGAAGAGGCCAGGACAGGCTCACACCACATGGATACACATACATCATTCCTCACCCAAGCAGCCACTGTGAGTCAGCTGGCCTCCTGCAAAGAGAGAGGTTAGAAGGGATGAGTGGGGACCTCCATGGGACTGGTTTACTGACCTGCTTCCTGATGCTCAACTCTGACCTAAAGTGAAACCGTCAGTCAGGTCCTATATGGAAATGAATAGTTCAAAAGGTTGTTGAGAGTTGTTGATGCCTAGCTATCCCACCTGGAGGAATGCATGAGCTAAGAGGGGGAGGTAGGGAGACTATTGGGCTAGAACCCACATGGATTAAAATGCTTAGGTCCATTGTTTTCCCACCTCATATTAAGGAGCATTCACGTTTATCCTGACAGAAATAACTGCTTGTTAGATGCAGTCTCACAGGAGGAACTACTGATGATCTTGCACTACTCTGTCACATGTTTAACCAGCTTAGGCATCTCTTAGAACTACTAGAAGTTCACTCTTAGTCTTTCACTAAAAAAAAAGACATTTCCGGGTGCTGTCATCAACACCAAGGAAGCCAGACTGACCATTCCCCTAGAAAACAAAATTCAGTACCAAGTGCCTTTTTCTTTCAAGCAGAAAAGAAGATATCTGTAACAGCAAGAAACATCCTAAAAGCTCCATGTTAGCCTACATCTTCAGGGCTTCCTTTCCCAGGCTTTACAAGAGAAAAATACAGTTGAACCTATGGAGCCTGTGTTGCCCCTCATCCACTGAAGAGGGTGCTACCACTCATACATACTCATACATACCATTCAGAAACAGCTTCTGTACTGTTAGCTCAGGGATGTCATTTATAAATCAGTGAGAATTCAAACCCTGACAACAGTCTCATCAGACTTTACCTGGCGGTGCACAAAAGGAACCTTGATGGCACAAAGAAGGTAGAACCAGAGTGGCACAACAAAACCTGTCAGTAGCAGTGCAATGTCAATGCTTATTTATATAATAAAGATATCCAAATCACTCTGGAAGACAGAGATGTTGCAAATGTTTACAAATAGCACCACAGTAATGTATTACACTAACAAGCCAGGGGGAGATCATTCATTGCAGATATTTAATCTGATTGTCATTGCCTGGAGCATTGTAACCAAGCAGGACCTATGACTTCCTAGAAGATCACTAGAGTAGATCCACATATAACCTTCATGAATGGAAAGTAAACCCAATTGTCTTCTGCATGTTGGTCCTGACATGGAGCATCCAGAGAGAGAGAGATCTTCTTACCTTCCCCAAGAATCACTAGTTTCCATAGTTCTGTGCCAGATACCCATTCTGGGGAGCTCTGGCAGTGGAGGCATTTTTAATCTTGTGGAAAATGGGACTTTCATATGCCACCTTCTCTTCCTCCTCATCCTCTGAGTCCACTTTAAAGTATGACAAGACAGATCCAGCCACATATCGGTTGCTTCATTTGCTTAAGATAACACTGACTGTTCCTACTGGTGCAGCTAAACAGAGAAAAACTCATACTTATCCACAGTCCTACAACCTTATAATCCAAAAAGAAGGGACACTAGTTCATCCAGACCTAAAAGGACTAAAATTAGTCACGTGGAAGTTAAGACTATAATTTACCACTAGGCTATCTTTCCTACAGAGGTATTATGTACACAAAAGAATACAGGAAACTAGCCACTAGGAAGTTCAGCCTGGCTAAGTTGGTTAGATTTTCCACAAGGTATAAGGAATGTAGCTTATAACCTAAAACAACATCCTTGATTCAAATTGTCTTTACTTAACAGTTATATGCATTAAGGACCTCTTGTAGATCTCAGCCAAAGTGCACCTCTCTCAGCTATCTTGACTTGCTTACCCTTTGAGCATTCATAGGAGTCTATCTGTGAAGTCAGGCAGTTCTTAAAAGGGAGCCCTTCATTTGAGCTCCCCAAGGACTAGTGCCATCCTTGGGATCTTAATTTTTGTAACAGACAAGCTAAATATCCACCCTGTTCAACTAGCCACTTCAATAATAGTCAGATTCTTATCATAATAAACATTTTTTCAGTTGGCAGTTACCTCAGTCAGGAGAATTCCTGAACTACAGACCTCAATGTGTAAAGAGCCCTAAACAGTATTCTATGGGGACAGGTGGTCCTCAGGGCTGATCCCTGTTTTATGGCTAAGGTACATTTGGAGCTGACCTTGAGGAACACCTTTTACCTCCCAGTCCTCCACACTAATCCTCAAAATAATGGAAATAAATTTGTACATCTACTGCATGTGCAAAGACAATTAATGCATTATACTGGCATTATAGGGGATGTCAGATAAACAGATAATTTTTCTTTCTTTCTTTCTTTCTTTCTTTCTTTCTTTCTTTCTTTCTTTCTTTCTTTCTTTCTTTCATTCTTTCATTCTTTCTTCTTTCTTTCATGCCAGGAAGATAAAGTAGGCCAATTTCCATTCAAAGCATCATGGAAAAATACTGCAAAGGCAGACTAAAGCTCACTCCATATGTATAGTATTTGTCATAGTTGCCTTTTTCAGGGATATGTATCCTCAGACTATGTGTGAAGCAGCTAGTGGCATCTTCATCCATATTTTCTCCAGACATTATCAGCTTCAAGAGCAGAGCAAGATTCGCCACTATAGTATTCCAGGATGTGTGTACTCATCCAACCCAGGACACTGGCCAAATTTCATACTGCTGTTTTTAGTACATGTCACTGCTTATATAGCAGTGATACTTTTGATTAACCTAATGGTGTTGTGTGAACACACTCACCACAGCAGTAAATGTTTTAATTTATTTTTTACTTAACATTTGTTAACTGGGTAGGTGACCTGGACCAAGGACTCTTTTCAGACACAACCCAGGTTTGAGAACCCAATCAGTACATCTAGATATAAAACAGAATGTAGAAATATTTACATGGAAATGACAGTAACATAGTTGTGGATATAACACAGTACAGAGTTAGCATTTAAGAACAGATCATTTTGAATTTTCAGGTAGGGACAGTTCAATACTGACAGAAAATTAGCCTGCAGTTCAAATCCAAAGAATCATTTCAGTGAACATGATGAGAGCTGAATTAGTATTAAGCCTGTAGAAAGAATGCATAATTGTTCCTTGCTTTATAGGTGCCTTCTAGCTCCTATCCCTGAAGCACTTCCAGGCATTCTGTTTTATTGTATAGTTTTTTTAGTTGTAGTGTGAAGCTAGTAAATGTGTTCCAAGGATCTCTGCTACAGGACAGACTCACCTACACCGTAGCATATATGATCTCCATACAATAGTCAGCAGACTGGTAAACCTATTATTAGAGACACCCTTCTGCTTCTATGTACTGATTTTTCCCTCTACAGGATGGAATTGTCTATTAGCCAAACTATGGACTTATTGACAATCACCTTGACACATAAAGAAATCTAAAATTTGTGCTGGATGCTCTTTCTTTTTAATGCATATCCTACTGAAGTCCATAGCCTGGGGGGAGTGCAGTCTAAAATGAGTCATCCAGAACTCTGGATGACAGGTCAAATCATGAAACTTCCATTTGTGGCATAATTCCCTCTGATTATGAATGATATATCAACTTCTTCTCAAATGGTATGTTTACATAATTCTGCTCTGCTGAGAGGTGTAAAATGTAAAGTTTGGTTATAGTGACTCTTAATAAAGGAAAATTTTCCCAACTATCCTGTTGGCATTAGGTACTGCCTGAAAACACTGTGGCATCACCCATTGCTGTTACCAAGAAGGTGAAATATATATTTTTGAATGCGTCAAAGTTTTCGAGTTTATATGAGATTAAAAAAATCCTAGCAGAAGTAGACATTGAGAACCCTGTGGCAGACTCTTAGCACATTAGACATTGCTCTTACCATATGCTTTAGTATACGTAGTTTACCACAGAAAATGCTAAATATGTGCTGGAAAAAAATTATTATTTTTTTTAATTTCTCCATACCTGTCAACTCTAGTGCTGTACCTAGCTGCTGTAATGTGAGCACCGTCACCTCTTTATAATTAGAGTTGATCTCAATGTAGCTGTCAAGTAGCCATCCAAGGTTTTCTTTTAAAGCCTTAATGTCACCCGACATGCTCCATAAGTAGTCAGATGACTGGGAATATTGGCATTCCAGGGTAGACATCAGGAGGTTTTCTTTTGCAACCCTGATGTTCTGTGAGATGGGCTACATTATGGAGCTCAAACTGTTATTTGTTTAAGTGAAAAAAATGGCAAGTCATTTCATCTTCAAGATCAAAGCAGAGCGGGAATTTGATTTTCCTTTTTTCCCATTGTAGTGTAGCAGATGTGTGTGTGTGTGTGTGTGTGTGTGTGTGTGTGTGTGTGTGTGTGTGTGTGTGTGTGTGTGTGTGTGTGTGTGTGTGCGCGCGTGTGTACTGTTAAACTCATAATCATGGAACAATCAAAACATCAACTATGAAATAGCTGAACACAAAACATTAACTATTCAGTGGATGAACACCACTACCACACAATGCACAAGGCTGGAAGGCTAGACAGAACAGGCCTTTACTTCAAATGACTATCAAATCCACACAAACACAAATATACACAGGCACCAGCACAAGAAAAAATGTTTTTGGATGGGGCACCCTTCCTACCCCTGATGCAGGGACTTTGACCCCGTACTCCATACTTATATACCAGTTCTATTGTCATACAGCTGCCAAAAAAGGGCAATTAACCGTTACACAGTAAAAGACTTTCCCACGTGCATTTTAATAGTTCAACCACATGTATAGCCTCACTTCATGGTTGTTTATTTCAATGTTTGAGCAGACTGCACTCCTGTATGTATGCATGTATATATATATATATATATATATATATATATATATATATATATATATATATATATATATATATATATATATATATATACACATGTATATATATATATATTTACACATATATATATATATATATATACACATATATATGTGTATATATATATATATATATATATATATATATATATATATATATATATATATATATATATGTGTGTGTGTGTGTGTGTGTGTGTATATATATATATATATATATATATATATATATGTGTGTGTGTGTGTGTGTGTGTGTGTGTGTGTATATATATATATATACACACACACACACACACATACATATATATGTATATATATTTTTACATGGATATAGATAGATTTATATGTGTGTGTGTGTGTGTGTGTGTGTGTGTGTGTGTGTGTGTGTGTGTGTCTGTGTGTCTGTGTGTGCATGTGTTACAGATATAAGCTGAGATTGATATATTTATAGACAAAGACAGTGGTAGCTAATTAACTAGCTAGCGGATGAGATACATTGAAAGCCATATGTTGAACCAGATGTTTCATTGCATGCACTCCTTCAGAAGTATTCATTGAAGTCACATAATATGACTTCAACAAAAAGTAAAACAGAAACATTTCTGCACCCGTTACAGCCTGATATCTCTAAATAGCGTTAACTTTAGATCACATAGCACTTGTGGAATGGAGAACTGTCCTTTATCCCAGTTGCTACACAATCTCTCATTACTCAAAGATTATGTCCGACAAAACAAGAATCATCAAAACATGGTCAATGATGGTTGTCTCAATGAAAATCAAGTGACAAACTAAATGGCTCTCATATTCATATTTATGTGCCAAGATAATATGATGCTGATCTAGGATAGGTGAGGGCACCAGGAAGCACAGAGACCTCCTTTAGTTTTGAATCTTTTTGTTTGACGTCTGCCTTTATTAATCTCTCTTACCACTTATAGGAGTCTAACCAAACCTCTTAGCTGTAGATTTCATTCTGCCAGCATTATCTTACACCTGCTGATGTTTTTGGAAAAGATTATAGTAAGAAGAGAGATCACATTTACTCATCTTGCTAGAGAAGCTGTAAACCGCTCTGTTCTTTAAAGATAGAGATATTTCATGTCATAACTGTTACTGTGTCATGTTCGCTTATATGCCAGCACTATTCCAATCATGTGCTAAGTTATTTATTTGACATACATATGTGCAGTCCTCAAGTTTGTTGGATGGCATCCTATCAGGATTACATGTGTGCTTCCATCCACAGTTGGTTTTACCGCTTCCTGAATTCTTTCCTATAAGTAGGATTACTGGTGTTTCAGAGACATTCCCTGCTTTTCGTGGCAATGACTGGCCTTTCACACTTATGATAGTAAATAACCCAGTATTGTTTTATGGTAAACAAACCAGAGTGAACATGATTGCTTCACATTGTGCATCAAAAATGAAAGAAAATACAAAACAGGGATAACACATTCAGTTACATAATAGTAAAATTGTGATTTTGTGAATCATACGTTGGATTTTCCAGTATAGCCCAGCTTTTTCACAGTACATTTTGCTAATGCTTATGTTACAGAGACACATTTTGTAGACTCCACTTATGACTAAACACTTTGTCCAAAACTGTGCTTGTTATGTGAATGCAAGCAGTCTGTAATGCTGTTTTGGTTGGCTGTTTTAAACTATGCTGTTGAGCTTGTGGACTGTGAATCATTTTGTGCAGCAAGGAATGCCATGATTATGTTCCAACGTCAGAAAAAAAGGTCAACCTGTTACACATTACTGTAGCACAAGACCTGACTGTAGCAGCTGTTTCAGAAGGGACATTCATTTGGTCCCTGAATATCTGTCCTCCTATGTCCACTGAAGTTTACAGATGCTAGTCTGTAAGTACCTTATTTAAATTAATGCAGTATTTAAAAACTGTCCCTGATTTTTCCCCTTACTTGCTGTCTATGTAGCAGCACTCGCTAAGTGCTTTACTGTTTTTCAAAGCTGGTAAAACACTTCAGCTTTAATTATTTATTTATTTTTTGTGACAGGTAGTACATGGAGTGGGTTAAACTCCATGCACTAGAAAGCGTTATGATCAGGTCTCACAAGCTTAACTTGTTATATTATCTGTACTTGAAATGGATGCCAAGATTCACATCTTGAGCTTCTCTCTCAAGGTGAATTTCCTGTCATCCATGTCTCAAACATATAATAATGTGATTACGATCAGACATTCAATCATAAACCTCTGTATTGATGTTTGCATCCAATTTTCAAGTTGTAGCTTGACAGTTAGATGCTAATTAGGAATATTACAGTTGATTGTCTATTTATTCTAAGCTGTTTAATTAGTATGTAAAACTAACGTGGTATTCTGTATGTTGCAGCAAATATGTGATTTCTTTGATAAAGATAGTCTGACATTATGAGTTATAGCTGTGGTAAATGTGCATGTCCCACGGAGCTATAGAAAGTAAAATAAAAACAACACAGCATGTACTGTTATGAAACCAAATTATGGAGGTTTAATTCTTAGTAGGTTGTAAGGATTTTTGTCTGTTTGGACAATGCTGTACATTGAAGTGTTTAGCTTTCAACAGATGCATACTTTTAAATGTCATTGTAAGAAATGTTCTAGCAGTAATTTAATAAAAAATATTTATCTAGACCCATCAGATGACCATCAGGCTAGCATAGTTAGTACTATAATTGTTATGAAGAAATAAGGGGAAGTATTACTTGAATACATTCACAGGAAAGGAAATGCGTGCATCTGTTTTTGTAAACTTTACACTTTCCATCCAGATGTAATCACCAAAGGCAGAAACTTGTTGATGTTCTTTGTCATTTCTGTTTCTGTCTGGTGAGCCTTGTAAAATTTTAGACTATGTGTGTTATTTCTTGAGAATGTTTTATTTAAAGTATGTCATCATTAAACTGTTGGAAACAAAATTTGTGCTGTGGTTTCCAGAGGAGGTCGAGTTCTATCACACAAGCTGGAGATACATATTTCTCTTTCTGTTTCTCTTCTATGTTAAAATCACTCACACTAGATGTGACTTTGGAAGGATGGGGCACCAGCTGTCTAGGTCTTCATGAACAGAAGCTGAAGGAATCATTGGATAAGCTTTCCTCAATTAGTCCCATTAGGTAACCATTTGAATTGCCAAGACTCAACACTGTTAATATTTGAAATGTAGAGACTGAGTGACTGAAAATCTGGACTTAAATATATTAACTCTGAGATTGTCATTTCTTGGAATATTCCTTTTTCTCTGACGTATGGCTGTCTCAGAGTTGGTATGTATATAAGTCTGGGGGTTTGGGAAGTTTGCCCCCACACACATTAGGGGTTACAGAGGGGGATAGCCTCCTTGCAAAAAAAAAAAAACATTAAAGAGAAAAGCCTGATATGAAACTTGTTTTTGCAGCCTTGAAGCCCATGCTTCTCCATCCACTTTCATGTGGTACTATAGTATGTGAATATGCACAGATAAACAGTGCTATATTGTTCATAGGCAAGCATGTTATGTTTGTAAATGAGCCAAGACTAGAAGTATTTTTCTTGGTAGTGACCCTTATTATTGAGAAGTTAAATGTACTAGTAGTCACCTTAAGTCACAGCTGAAGCCCTAGTAACTTTAAGTGACAACTGGACTGTAGGAGTTATTTTTGAATTACCTGCATGATGCAGAGGGATAAAGCCTTGACTGTGGCCCAGATGACCCATATTTGATTAACTGGCAGCTTGAATGGACAGGTGAAGGAGGATAGGAGTGAGCACCCACTACTAGCTCACCCATCCTGGGGTGAAGGAAGTGGTTGGGGTTTGCCACATGAGTGACACCTAGAGGGAATGTTAGGTTTTGCACCTGTGGAGAATGAACCTGTAGACCAGATGCTGTGCAGTGATACATCTCAATAATCAGGGATGACAAGTTTCTGGAGGTATGCATTCATTCAACAGTAGGCACATTAATAGATCTCAAAACAATTATCACAGGGACTAGGAGCTCCAGCAGTTTAGGAGTGGAGTCTACTGTGTCCAGCAGGCTGGTCTGCTCTTGCCTTTCAGGGGAGTGAGTAGGCTGATTATGCTTGTCCACCAATCAGGGAATGAATGAGTCCTAGTGCTGAGGCCTGTAAGTGGGTCTGCTTGCCTGGAAAGAGAAGAGAAAAGACAAAGAGAAAGAGAGTCATTGCACACAATGTAGTGGAGGGTGCATTGATGGTAAGTGTTTATCTCACAGCTACAATGTACAGTGTTTGATTCTTACCTTTGAAGGGAAATTTGGTAGTATTACATTTGCCTGCAAGGACAGCTAGCCTAGTACTTACCTGTAATACGAGAGGTAAAAAAATAAAGGAGATAATATTGTTGTTTAACCTTAAAATTAATACATCTGGATCAATGCTTTACCCTGGTAAACAAATTTAAAAAAAGTTCTTTATCTGGTCTAAGAAGTAAGTTCCTGCTCTTTAGTCTGTTAGTTTCCATATTTTTCTGGCCTTTTTTAGGTATCAGTTTGATTCATACTTTAAGTATTTTACAGCTCAGCCATCTTGGTATATTATGAGCTCTTATCTAACACTGAACGAATAAAAAAAAAATAAACAAAACACTTCATGTGTAATCTCCACTGAAGACTCTATCTCCCTCTATGACCTAAGTTTCTTGATAAAAATTTGCCACTTCCTTTTGGAATGGATGGTTTTCTGACCCTAATGCTGTTTCCTGTTGCCATCAGCTCTACTCAACATAGCTCCATACTCAAGAATCCTCTATTTAAAAAGCCTTATTTAATGCCTAGCTTTAAGGCACAGTGTGACAAAGCCTTTACTGTGACCCAGACAATCAGAATTTGGTTAGTGGTGCAGGTGGATTGAGATGGGGAGAATGATGTGGCTGAGTTCTCATACCAATTCACCCATCTTGTGGTGGGGTGATGGTCCAGTTCACTGCATGTCTGGCACCTGGAGGAATGTAGATGTCTGGTGGCAGCTGCATGGACTGGTATGGCTGCATTGCATTCAGTGGTGTAGGGGTTGGCATGTGTGGTTGCATGCATGCACCATCTTCAACAGTAGTTGTAGAAATTTCAGTCTTCTGATAGCAAGAGAAGGGGAGAGTGAGTGTTAGGTTTTTGAGGATTCTGTACCACCATGAAATGCCTGCACTCCTTCCTGGTAGAACAACTAGACTGCTATATCTCCCTCCCTGAATAAAGAATGAGTATGCCATATGGCTGCTGCTCGGTGAACAGACAAGCCTGACTTACAACCCTTATAGAGGAATGTATGGGTTGACAGGGTAGTAGACAAGAAACTCAAAGTCAAATACAAAATTGCATTAAGACTTTGGTATTTGTTGCAAATGGATTGCTACTCATATTGTATCTTCTCAATAAAAAAGTTTAATAGACTATTGGCCACATCATGGTAAGTGGACAGAACAGTCCACTGTTGCTGGAAGAGGGGGTTGACTGCCACCTGTAGTATACTTTTCTTCAACATGTCTCTTTGTATTCATGCTTCAGATGCTGTAGTCATCTGGTAAAGATGGTCCATACATTACCAAGGGCTATAGTTTAGTCTGCACTCCAGGCTACATAGTCTTTTAGAAAGGCTGACTGTCTTTAGAGCATCCATACTGAAGTCCTCCTTCTACCACTGCCATCTGTGGAGTTGTTTTGGTGACCCTGACCTGAAGCCCCACTTCCCACCTTAGTAATGCATGCAAACACTAACCCTGCCCCTTCCCCAAACCCTAACCTGCATCTAAAAAAAAACCTTGTGTAACACTGTCATTATTCAGAAAAAATAGAGTTGAATGTGGTCAGGTTTTGGGTAGTGCATTGGAAAAGGAAATTTGTTTCTTTTTTCAATGTACAGTGTGTTGTATTAGCATTGTAATGATTAGTCGACATATTTTATGCGGCAACCCAGTAACATGATAACCCATCATTATATATCTATATTTAGATAGCTATATATATATATATATATATATATATATATATATATATATATATATATATATACATACATATATATATATATCACTGTATAGATATGTATACATAAAGCTAGTGCTTTGCCTTGGAGCTTTTTTGTCATGGTTTCATTGAAAATGGACTTTCCATATAGATATCTCCCATGTATCAAATATAGTAAAACATTTAAATGCATGAATAAATAAATTCCATAATTTTTAGGAAATTAAATATGATACACATGGCACGGTCACCTTTACCACATATTACATTAAGGTAGGTTACACAAATTTTAATAGCTGAGGTTCTACAAATTGGACTACACTTCCTTCAAGCTGTAAAACATTGATGTAGCTGCTTCTATTTATGCCAAAATTCAGGTCACCTAGATTTAGCTGGGAACATAAGTCTGTAAAATACAAATTATACATTTGTAAACAATAATACATCATGAAATATATGGCAAAAAGAAACATTGGAAAAGTGCTGTATTCTTTCACTGTGTATATATATTCATCCTTGAGAAACTTTAACAAAAACTTGCAAGCAAAAAATTAAAAATAAATAAATTATCTGACAGCATCCTTTGTTCTTAATATGCAGAGCTACACACACACACACACACACACACACACACACACACACACACACACACACACACACACACACACTACATAAATAAATTAGAAAGAAAATAAATGCTATCGTCCACTGGCACTTGCAATCTTTACTGAAGAAACTGTTTCTGCAGTACAGTTGTAGAATTTATTTCCATTTTTTTTTTCATTTTAGATGAGCCAAAGAAAAATACATTGGAGAATAGTTCTGGCACAGACAAAGAAAAATTAATAGTACTGAAACTGAAATGTTTATACACAGTCTGCCTGAGTTCTTCCGGGGACTATGCAGTTTTGACTAAGCTCCTGCAAATCTAAAACTGGGCAAGAGATATTTGTCTTTGTCAGAATCATAGTAATCCAATTAAAGAGTCATGTTATTTAAACTGTATACTTTAGAAAGGCAAAAGCCTAAGAGGTTATGGATGTGCAGTGTATGCCTTAAGTTCCAGAACAGATGAACATCAATGTGGGTAAATCAGACATAAGAAAAATGCATATACATTAAATTACCGTTCTTCTGAGAAAGGGCATTTTCTTGTGTTTAACTACAAATCCACAGAATCTTGTATTGTCTGTTCCAGTACATGTTATGTCCTAGTACTCTCATCTGAAAACATTCTGTACATACTCTCATTCAGGTTTTATGTGAGAAATAGCTGCTGCAGTTAGTTTCATGTCTTTGAAAATAACTATGTATAACATAAAGTCTACATATATCTGTACTTAATATTATTTTACAGTACCAGTGTAACAGTTTTAGGTAGAAATTACTTTGACTCTGTTCCTGACCCAATCCATTATATGTAGAATTTTCATTGTAGTCCTTGGAAATCAAATATGGCATAAACTGAGATACTGTATTGCATTTCATAGGTTCATAGGTAGTTACTAGGCTTGCAGTTAAACAGTAGACAAATGGAGGCTGAGAAAATTTAGCCTTAGTCCACAGGAAGCAGCGTGTTAATAACTCATAACCACAAACCTCTGCGCTATAATTGGCATTCAGAAAAACCCTCTGCAAAATTCTAGGATTGAACAAGAAACCTTCAGATTTTCAGTCTTACGTTATCCAACTGAGCCAGTATGCAGAGCTCTGGGAGAGAGTGTTAACCACAGTAAAGGAAGGTCTTGAGGAGGAATGAGCTTGTTCGTGCCACAGGACTCTGGAGAGTGCTGTCAACAGAGGCTGCTTTGTAGCAGTATAAGACTTTGTTGTTTTTTTTTCTTCTCACTAAGATCTGTTTCTCCATTCCACAACTGATCCCCATAGTATGTTTTACTTGTACCTTTCAAGCCATGTTTTGATAAACTGTTTTATCTGTTAAGTTCTTTGATTTTACTAGTCTTCCCTACTGACTGTTCTTCAGCTATTCTTATGTTTTAGCACTCAGTTTCTTCATTCTTCTAATATATAAACACTCAAGGCATCTTGATGTGTTGCTTCAGTTTAGTCTAACCATTGAATGTTACATCTTTGCTATTTTGAGTCTTCTGGTTTTATTACACTGTGTTGATCTATATCTGAGCACTGTTGCTAAATGTACTTTCACAGTTATTTTTTTCCAATGTTTCTGTATAGTATTCGATACTTTAATCTTTCCAAGGACATGAGTTAGCATATTCAGTGAGATGATTTACTATTAAGAAGCGTTAGCATCACTGTTTCCTCTGTGAAACTGCATTTATGCAGGCATAATGTATGTAGCTGAAGCATTTCAGTAAAATAAAGGCTTGTCATCAGACACAGTAGTCATTCTGTGTGTCACTGCTGCATTTGCTGTATTCTGCTTCTTCTCAATCAGCTCTCAGAAATTGCATTTTTAGTAAGAGGCAGTAATTTTGAAGTTGTGGTGAGTTCAGGGCATCTCTACTTATATGGATGGGGCTGGGATCAAAACTCCTCACAGAAACCACTTCATCCTCTGTTCATCAATTTATTGAAAGTTGTCAGTGTGTCTACATTTGAGAAAAAGGTACTCGATGAAAGATTCTTTTATGAACAGTACATGAACTGTCAAAAAGTAACATCAGCAAAAGTATCAGAAGAGCATAGTCATAGATTCCGTAGGTCATCATTTAAATCACTTATGTTATCTTACTGTGTAGTTTAGGACCTAGCCACTAAATAATTGAGGTTAAAGTCACAGTTAAATGCTCATTTGGATGCTTGAAGAATTCTGTAAAGTTTCACTCTTGAGGTTTCTCTGGAGTTCTCTTCCAAGATGTGTCAAGCTCCCAGATGTTAATGGCACTGCTAACCCTTACCATCTAGCATTAAACCTTGTGTTTGCAGCTCCCCAGATTCTCCTATTAAAATGAAGGCAGGTTAGCAAGGAAGCAAGATGGGCTTGTTCAAATAAAATGAGATAGAAAACACTATTTAGCAATGGCATGCAGTATTATTGAAATGTGAAACTTGTTGCAGAAGTTCTAGAACTTCAAGTGGTTCTGCAGTGCTTAGGGATAAAACCCTAGCTGTGGTGTGTCTGGCCAGCAATCAGCTAGCAACTTAGGTTTGGGAGGAGCTACTAGAAGAAGTTAAGAGTAAAGCTTCAAGATGGTTCTTGTGCAAGACTGTCATCTTTGCAGAATAAGGACTAGGAACACATTCCCAGTATGTACATGTTCTCCATTTGTAGCAGCTATTGGAACATCCACAATAAGCCCACACGCTAAGGGGGCCTGTTTTGTGGCACTTTGATAATTTCATGTTGCCACTGGGGAAGGGTTGTAGGAATGGGATCATATAGTAAAATACCTTATTGTTGCATGGACAGTAGCTCCTTTCAGTGCAGATGTCACCAGAATAATGGAGAAGCTGAGGGTCAGCATGGGAAGAAAAAGCACCAAGAAACATAATGGCAAAAACCTTGTCAGAATAGTTGCAAATATTCTCCTTAATAATTAGTTTCCTTTTATGGAGATATTTCTTATTAGCAGTGCAAAGCTTGGCATTGTTGTGAATCAGTAAGTGAATCTGAACCTGTGTATCGGGGAACCCTCACTATGTTCTGTTGTGTCATGTTTTGGCTCTGCTCTTGTTCCACACTAGGAAAACACTACACTGTTTTTACATGTCTAGACAGCGTTTCCCATTTTATAAAACCTTTAATTTTGAATTACAGCAGTGAGCATTTCTCCATTCTATTTCTCCTTTATGTCTTTTTACTCTTGGCTCATATTCCAAACTCAAAATGCTTCCTGTCTCCAGCTCTTCTGTCTTGCTGTCTGTTCTTTCCCTAATCTTTCACTCTACTTCACCTCCTTTCTGTTTTCCATATCCATTTACTGTAACTCATCTAGAGTTAGTCTTCTCTTCTAACTACTCTCTACACAATCTGTTTGGTTATTACCAGAGAACTCCTCTCTACTTCTCATGTTTATGCTCTGTACTGCTTTGCAATTTCTGTTTATGCTTATTGTTCCCTGATAGTGTTATGTAGCTATATATGACTGCGACTAATTTTTAAAACTGATCAAAAGTGAATCTGCTTTGCATATTTAATTGTGAGAGATTATTGATGTAATTGTATATGTGTTAGATCATGTCCTGCTTCTGCTATTATTTGTTAAGGAGCTTCATCTGTATTATATTTTCTTACTAGGAAAATTATTGTAACTTTTTTTTTCCTTTTTTGTATACTTTGTCTTTTTCATATTGATGTATGAAACTTTTCTCCCTGGGTCTTCACTGAAAAGGGGTTTGCTTTTGCTGACCCAGTCGAACCATCCCACTGAACAAATGTAAATAGACAAACGTGTACTTTCATCTACCTGTTGATGATTATATACAACATTTTTAATGTCATGGTATGTCTAAATAGAAGGTAATAAATAACAGAAGTTAGTATAGTTTGTTTATCCTGATGTGAAATAATCTCAGGTATATTGGTTAATTAAAAGAGTATACAAAAAAAAAAAAATGTTTGAAGTTTTGTGGACTTTGACCTCTGGGAAAATATCTTTTAGTGTTTTACTTTGAGTTTAACTACGTAGCAGTCATAGTTTCTGTGTTCTGTCTGTATAGAATGCATTATTCATATTGCACTAATTATTGCATGATTTCACTTGCAGACCATAAAATGCAATAGCACCAGTTCCAAAATGTACCTGTTTTACATATCAAACTTGGGTCACCTGGGTCACGGTCATGACTTTATTTCTTTACAGTAGTAGAGCTATTCTTAAAGGAATTTTGTTACAGTGGTGACCTGCAGTTTTTTGTGGTCTTCTTTGTATTGTCTTCTGAGCAGTGCTTCACGCATTTGTGCTGTTTGTTGCTATAGTCCTTTGTTTAAAACAGACCTGCTTTAAGGGAACTTCTTCTAAAGTAACACTCAAATTGTCTAGCACGCTGTTGAAGGACCAGTGCATTTTGCAGTTATGTTGTGCTGCAGGGGTTCACATGAAAATTTAAACATGTCATCTAAAGTTTTGTTGAAAGACAGAAAGCCCTGCTTCTTATTTTGCTTGGAGCGCTACACTTTGTTCTGATGACTGTCATTACTGTGCATGTGAATGTTGCACTGGCATGAATATGTCATTATTGTGCACATGTACATTGGACTGCTATGACCATGTCATTACTGTGCATGGAGTGCAGTGACCTGGGTTCGAGGGTGCTCAACGCTACAGACATATGCAGTGTGACTAAACTAATTTAATAGCAGTAGACTGAATAAAGAGGTGGGGAGGACTGCACATGACAAAACCATTTAAGTAGCTCACCAGCAATAACAAAGTCTAAGGTCGGCATTGTTCAAAGAAAGAGAAACAAACAAACAATGAGGATGCATGTTCAAGACAGAGAAAAGACTTGTGGATATCGTAACCATTTGTGACAAAAAAAACACAGACAGGGTACCACATCATGTGTGTAGGCCAACTGAGCTCTTGTAAATAACTGTACAACATGAAGATGCAGCAGTGTGGTCTCTCTAAATATTACCATTTAAAAACAAAAAGAGCTGTAACAGTTAATAAATGCCTTTCAGTTTATGAAATAATAAAGTAAAGAAAGTTTTATTACAAGTTGTGAGGGAAAACAACTTGCATTTTCTTAGCGATGCACATACACAGAACTATAGCTAAAGAACAAGTAAAAACTATGTAAAAAACTTAAAAATATTCAGTGTAATGCATTATAAAGAATACAAGAGTTGTATATAAATAAGTATGACTATTTGAGCTGTACTGTCAAGGACAAAATTATTAATATATTACTGTCACGTAAGTGTACTAGTAAGCATATTATGCAAGCCATTATCCTGTATCTTAATATGTCATTTCAGTTTCTGCTTTCGTAAAAAAAGCAGATATTATTATAACGAGAATCTGAGTCATCAGTTAGATAAATGTGTATTCTTTTACATTATATTACTATGAGTTTCATTTGTTTGTAGTTTAGTTAATGCCAAAATATAAGAAATAAAGCATCCAAAGGGTGTCACATTATTATAACTGCTGCGAGAATGCCATATAATTTCTTCAGTGCTTCCATCTGAAATAAATGAAAGAAGCTAGCTTTTCAAAATGAAAATTATCCAATTACATTGTGCCCTCAGGCAGGAAAGGACACAGATAGAAATCTATTACTTTCCAAAGAAGAAAAGAGGGCTTCATAGAAAAAAAATGTTCAAAACCTCAGGATACACTATAAAGACCTACATTTTCACACCACCTTGCTCACCTCAGAAGGTGATGGATATTAACAAGTTATTCCCAGCAGAGGAGGTAGTACACCTCCTGAAGGAAATGTAGGTGGTGCGGCATTTACTTCTAAATGACCTTATATCTTTAAAGAGTATCTGGCTGAAGATGAATTAGCCAATTTTAAATGCAGAGTAGAAATACATTTAATAAAAAAGCTGTTAAAATCTGAAAGTTCATTTTGTTATCTCAGCAGGTGGTAACATAACGCATGCTTACTTTACTAATGCATTCCTTCACAAAAGATGATAGTGTCCTCTTAAAACAAACTCAATAAACCAATTTTTTTTCTGTAAGAACTGTTGAATTATGTGTTCTGTCTACCACAACATGGCATTTCATTTAAAAAAAAAAAAACTTTGGATGAAGTCATGAAAGTTAGCATTTCAGTCTTTTGTAGGAATGGTCGTTATTTAACTGGAATTTAGGAGTATTGCCAATCACAGAAAGCTTTAGCTGATTGTGACATCACCCACATTCATTTTGTTAAATTGACTTTGTTATTGCTCCTGCGTTGAAAGTGACTATTGAGCATGAGGTCCTGATGGAACAGCCTAGTTTAGCTGATCCTGGCTACACTGCAATTATAAAATGACAAACATGATCAAATGTTTGACCAGTTGTTTTAAATGATTTATATAACTTCTTGAGTAAGTTCATTTAGCTGCAGGGGCTAATAAAACCAGGATGTAATGGAGAATGAGCCGCTGTACCTTTAACTTGAAATAAATGCATTGCAAAGTGTTCTGGTAAAAACAATTATGCAGCACCTACAAGAAATCATCCCTTTCAAGGCCTTACATTTTTTTGTTGTAATGCCCTGGGTATTACACTCTGGGCTGACATGACTGCAGATGGTACAGACTTCTTCATCTAGACATTACTGAGCTTCATAGTTTAAATGCAGTGTAATTAACAATAACTAAGCAGTTTAGGTTATACTGGAAGAAAAGCTGATACAGGATTAATTAAAAAATGAACTCATGGCCTATCTGCCACACTAACCTGATGCTCTGACATTTAATGTAATGTGATTTTGCCTGGTTTCTCACCGACATAATCATTTTTCAAAATTCTTCTATAAGTTATAGGATAAAAGAAGTAAGTCATGATCTGCCAGCTGTTTTACTACAGAGGGATGAAACCCTGATTACAACACACATAACCTGAGTTCTACTATTGGCTCAGGCACATGTTGTAGTTGGCTGGGGAAGGAAAAAAAAGGATGAGGCTAAAGCCTTGGCATGATGGCACTGGATATGCTCACCCTTGGCCCCAGGGAATGAATGAGTCATAGGACTCTTGCCCAGGGAAGTAAACTGGTCAGTGGATTAGTTGAAAGTGTAAGCTCAAATGTCAGATAAGGACAGAAAAAAAAAGTAAAAAAGGTTGTAGTTTTCTAAGTTAAAAGCATGCAGCAGGAATTAGATTTTTAACATCTTTCAAGAGTTCCATCTTCATATCCTATTTTTTATTCCATCACTCATTTTTAATATAGCAAGGGGAGTTATTTATAAAGAAAGCAGTAAGGGCAGACAAGAAGGAATGGTTTCATTTAAAGGAAATGCAGAAGACTGAAAAAGCTGTTAAATGCTAACGTGAACACATTTTGTATAGACCTCTGTATGTGACAGCTTCATTTTATTGCAGTAGAAAATAGGGATCCAAGACTGATGAAGACACAGAAAGACTGGAATTGAAAAAGATAAAAAACAGGTGTCTTTGCAGAAGTCCTTTTCCTTTTAACATTGTTCATGTGTTGTAAACATGACTATAGTCTGTACTTTTGAAAATAATTTGACAGCATCTACGTTTAGTTCAGATGAGTAATATAACAGCTTGCCTGGAAAGAACAGAAATGAAGCAAATATATAGAAGCAACTTTAAGAGAATTCTGTTGGCTATTTAAGTACAGCGTGCCTTGAATCTGTACTTTTAAGTCAATGAGCAGTGAACAATATATTTTCACTGTGACTTGATGAAAGCTTTCATTTGACTTCAGAGATTCTTGGCAATGATTTTGAAGACATACACAGTGAAGCATGTCTGTTATATAGTCTGCCTCTGTCACTTAATTGCTTTTATTTTAATATCCTGAATCAGGATAATCACTTTATTATTTGTGCCACTTTGTCTTGGTTCTTGGTTTAAAACGGTCCCCATTAGCTCAACCTTCCATCCACTGGATTGATGTTTTCAGCAAGTTTATTTATTTATTTGTTTTTAACATTTTTTATTGTAGCCCAGTAAAAGTGGTGTGGTGGCTTGCAGTGAACTCTAGTTACGTCTTTACTTGACTTGGTTGAAAATGGTCCCATTGGATTGACAACAAAGTAAATGAGTAAGAAAGCTTTTAGTTTGCACTGTCCTTGCATACGTGCTATCTCAGCAATACATACCTATATGCATGCACTCACACGCATTGTGTTATAACAGAAGTCCTGCAACATGCCAGGGATATGAACTGCAAATCCAGTACTAATGTAGTTAGTTGCTGAGATGTAGTTACCTGTTCTGATACCATGTGCCATTCCCCAATATGGTGTTTAAAAAAAAAAATGGTCCGTAATTTTTGAAGACCAAATAAAAGCGTCTTCCCCTTTGAAAAGTTTAGCAAACCACTTCCTACATTTGTAGCAAGCAGCTTGTTGCAGCTTGCACCACACACGAAATGCTGAAGTATTTCAGCCCTGATCCCAAACTCAGTATCAGCATTCATTTCTGAATACAGGTACTGCACTGCCAACTCAGCGGCATCTGAAGATTGTGGCCCTTAACAGCTTGTGCCTGCAGTGGCTGCCTCCTTTGCCCCACCATAACTGCTCCTCTGGTTAGTTGGTCTGCTGAACCTTTTTCACTCTGCAGTTTGCTATGGTAATTAAAGCAGACCTCTCAACTGTACCTCTTTTGAAGTTAAGTCCCTGTTTTCAGGGTTAATTTGTCTCTTCACATGATGTACCTATTTTTGGTGGTACAGCATGTCCTGATTTTCAGGCTTTATTTACCTCTCCTTGTGTTTTTTCTGACCCTACTTCATTACATATGATTTTAAGGCTGTTTAGTATGTAGAATCAAGGCTACAATAACCAACATACTACCGATTCAAGTCATTTATAGAAAGAGGACCCACACTTTGCATCTCCCTTTTTTCAGAACCAAAAATAAAATAACTTTGTGAAGCACATTTTTGCAATATCATTCCTTAAAGTCTACAGATTTTATAGTGTGTCTGTGATAATGTACTTATGTTTCATGTCATTTTTGTTACTCTTAGTTTTTTTTTCAAACTTTTGTTTCTGAGTAGTATTCTACAGTCCTACTGCACAGGTTATATACTATTCGATATTCAGATTATATGCTCATTTGGTGCCCACATTTTTGGCTGTACTTTTAAAAATCCACTGTACCTCTTTTCAATGTCTGCAGATTAAAAGGCATGTGTGTAAGTAAGGTTTTACCACTGATCTGTTTTGAGTTATCTGCATACATTATAGCAGTGACAGGTTCCAGCAGTATGACTCAGTAGATCATTGTCCCAGCTGATGCTCATTTGTCCTTTTCTTTGCATTTTTTTACTTGTTTTTTTTTTCTTTTTTAATTCAGAAAGTTGTTCAGCCAGCAAGCCCCTTGTAATTCTAATTTCCTTAGTTACCTCTTTAGAACTTTTATTCCTGTATCGTCTAGCAGATTATAGATTTTGGAAGTGTAAGACCAGGGGAATATAAAGGCATCAACATGTTCTTCTATCAGTCCTGCATGTTCACTTACAATGATACTGAACTGGACACTGACGCCTCATTTTCTCCACTGGTTACCCCTCAGTCCCAGCCACCTGCAGTTCAGGAAAGCTTACCTGCTTAACTAGATTAATATGCATCCCAGCTTTCTCCTCTATAGCTGTTTGTATTTAAGCATGTGTTTGCAACACAAGTAGGTGCACAGATTTATGGACTAAAGGCAACAAGGCGATCTATGTATATTTGATGCTGTGAAGTGTTCATAATGCTGAACTTTCTCTGTAGTTATTCATAAATTCATAAACCACAGTTAGCAGCTTTCATTATAGTGTAAACTGGACTGAAACCACACCTATTGCACTGCCTGTAGCCATGCCCTCTCCACCCCTTTCTTCGCCCACTCCACACACACATACACATCCACTTTACTAACTAAATGTGTAAGTTACTGGGAGGTGGAAAGATTTTCTGTTGGTCTTATTTTTTTCCAGACTCAAATATGACTGCATCACTGTAACAATCTGAGTTCTTCCACAAACTCCAGCACTCTGCTTCTGCAGCATCCTGAATGCTGGAGTTTGTACACTGTTCTCTAGGTTACTGGATAGTAGATCTGATGTGAGGATAGTATGGAAAAAAAAAAACAGGAAGGGACAACCCTAGCTTAAGCAAAGAATAGGTGAAACTATATCAAAACCCTGGCTAAGTTCTAGTTAAGTCACATCCTCAACTTTTTCCTGAAGTAGTTCAGCATCTTCTTAATACATCCCATTTTATGTTACTTCTGTCATTTGTGCTGCTTCACATCTGTTAGATGGTTTTATTCATGTAATCAAAGGCAAGTTGATTTGATTCTAACTGCCCAACTGCAACTGTTTATATTCACATTTAATTTGCTTGCACTTTGGAATGGCTGTGGGAGACTGAGGTGTATGATTTCTGGGGAGTTTTACCTTCTCCACTGGTGACTGGTTGGGGAGTTAGTATAAATATGTACACATATTCATGCATATATGTATGTATGTATATGTATCTATATAGGGTCTATATTATATCATCAAATGCTTGAAAAGGTGAACGATGAATAATCGACCCCATGTAAGCGAAAGCTTACAATCGCAAAAGCTCAGAACAGCAATCTTTTTCCAAGGGAAAAAAAATCGCTGTTCCAAAAAAAAAATAAAAAAAAAATTGAAAGAATACATAAAGTGGGAGGCTTCACCCCCAACCCCCCTACTTAAATATACCAACTCCGAGGTCGCACTACAGTGCCAAAAATGGCAAAGTGACAGAAGCGGCCAAGCAAATTCTTTCCCTGGGAATGAATTTGCTTAAAAGCCGCTTCGCTATTTTGCCTTTTTGTTGTTTTAAGTTCAACCAAGATGTGTCTTTGGTCATCTAATAGGAACTCTCTTTATATATCTAGATATATCTATATATATCTATATATATATATATATATATATATATATATATATATATATATATGGGTGTTCCTTCGTTGAAGGTTGTGCGTTAGGCCCGGCCAGCACATAAAAACCTACTGCCAATCATTAGCGGACCTGAGTTCCGCTGTGGCAACCCCTAACCGGGAAAAGCCGAAAGACACAAATATATATATATATATATATATATGTGTGTGTGTGTGTGTGTGTGTGTGTGTGTGTATATATATATATATATATATATATATATATATATATATATATATATATATATATTTATTTATACTGATACACACACACACACACACACACACACACATGTTTGTGTGTGCTGGAACTTGCCCTCTACATATGGAAGTGTGTGAGCAACTTGTCTGTCTGTATAAGCACTTGTCATGATCTGTGCAGGTAGGTTTTAGATTAAGCATATTCTTGATATCAGTCTGATACAATGCGGCTTAGAAGTGGATGGAGGAGACTGGATTTTTATGTATCCAAGAGGAAAGTGAAAGGGCAATGCAACAAAGTCTTTGCGATCCAGAGTCAATTTTTACTCAAGGGAAGGATAGACTAGAAATGGCATGAGAATTGTGAGAGAGAGAGAGAGTCTTCTGAAGACAGGAATATAATCAGAATCAGTGACAAACTCATGGCAAACATATTCTAGTGTAAAGATGGAGGAGTCTTCATTATTTTTGTCTGTGTTCCATAGTGAGGCCGTGATGGCCAGGGAAAGAGAGAATTCATGCAGCAGTTTGGGTCTCCTTAATAAAGCAGGATAAAATGAGTTGGTCATGATAATGTGGGACCTTAATGCTCTCAACAAGAATTACAGAATAAGATACGATTACTTAGGTCTACATGGATGTGGCAGCAGCAGGAATAATGAAGGGGATGCCATTCTAAACTTCTGTATAGCAAACAGCTTAATGGTGACCATCAAGTGGTTCAACAAGAGATACAGTCACAAGATCAAATCCATGAGTGGTCTGCATGCAATTTAGGTAGATGTCCTCCTCATAAGGGGAAGGCATTGGAGTCAAGTTACAGATTACAAAGTTATTCCTAGCAAAATGGTCAAAAACCACTGGTGGTCATAATCAGCTGCAGGCAGTGGTCAGAGAATGCTCTGAGCTTAACAGAGACTAGACTGAAGACCTGGAAGTTGACTGGAGTGAAGGCACAAGAGTTGAATGAAATCTTCATGGTTGTAGCTCAATGGAATGAAGAGAATATAGGCGGGGTTGAAGAAAATGGAAGTGTCTAAAAGCAGCATGTGTGAAGATGGTTGAACAAATAAGAGTCTGATGTGAAAATAAGGTACATAAGGAAACTGGTGGTGGAATACAACATTCCAGGTAGTTATCAAAAGAAAGGAGGAGTGTAAAAAGAAGCAGGAGATAGAAAAGGCAGACCAGGCTAAGAAGAAATATTGTTGACTAACAAAACTGCAGTTGTACTGGCAAAGAATAAGGTCATCAGAGAAACTGTACAAGCTTCTGGAAAATTACTTAGCAGATGGCAAAAAAAAGGAGAAAGTCTATCAGGGTTTTAAGGCAAAAGCAGAAAGGTAAAGAAGATAGATGACAGACAGCATTCAAAATGGACACTAACAATCTGCTCACCTATCCAGAGGATGTCATGGGATTTAGAAGGAGTGCCTGAAGAAGCTTCCGAGAGAAGAAAACCTGTACTGCCACATGTGCAGCCAATGAGAAAAGAGGAAGGAGATTACCCCTAGAATAAGTACTAAGGAAAGCTAAGTGAGGGAAAGCAGCAGAACCTAATGTAGTCACAGCAGATATGATCAAGACATTGGGTGTGTATTAGGAGAAATGGCTCCTGAGGGTACTTTTATTTATTTATTCTGTTATATTTAAAATTTGTTTACTGGGCTCCATGATGGATTTTTTTGTTACCTGCTGACACAATTTTCATGTTGTTTCTGTGCAATTTGTTCTTAGGACTACTGAGAAGGTACAGGGGTGGGTTCCTTTAGTATGTTAGTCACCCCAAACTGCACTTTTTGTTAGTTTACGGTGCTCACATAACTGCGGGTAGTATGAGTGTAACAACAGCAGAATCAAGCTGCAAAGTCTCTAACACAGATAGAGTTAAACTGGGAAATAAATACAGAACTGACCTTATGTATAAGTAGTTTACATTGTTTCAGTCACCTTTCCAAGTAGTTTTTTTTTTTGCTGGTAATAGATAAAGACAGCCAGTCAGCCTTTGTCCACCAGATCTGCAAAAGCACCACATAATTCAGATCCTGTTTTGATATGGAATCAGACTCCTCTCCTTTACTTAGGCTATTTTTTGTGCCAGATATCTGAGGATACATTCTGATTTATTAGACATTATTTGAATTTGAATGTACACCTCTAACAGACTTAAAAGGAACAGCTTACTGGAAGCTCTTATTTCACTGAATTAATTAGACAAATCCAAAAATCAAGGGAAAAAGATGAAAGAACTTGCATCCCTGTTCTTTGCTAAGGTGCTTAATTAGGTAAGCCTTCTTGGGTGTTATCCACAGTGCTTTCTGAAGATCAGCATTTTCTGCATTTCTGTAGAATGTGGCTAAAAGCAAAATTAATCAAGAATATCCTTCTCTCTACTTAAACCCTAATAATCAAAAGGCCCTGTGCTCACCTTTTTAAACTGCTGAGAAATCAGACCGTTTTTGCAGAGTGCAAGTACAAATTTGTAGTTTAGGATAATGCTATAAGGCCAGATAGATCTTGGTGCAAAAACTGAAAAGGTGAAAAACATCTCAGTATTATGTGCGACCACTGCTGTATTTTGTCCTAAAAGGACTGCCAAAATAGAAACATATAGGAAGAATATGAATTCTCAGTTTTTACAGCAGTGGTGTGAAATATCAGATACCAGTAAGGAATTTAAAGTCCATAAGCAAGTATTTTCATCATTTTAAAAGGACTGTTATGTAAATGAAAAACATTGAAGTATTCTGTGAGTATAATATCTCTCTCCAGTTCATTATAAAATTGTCTAGCAAAAAAGTAGCATTTTTTTGTCATTAAAAAAAATCCATGGTTTGGATTGGCAAGTGCCATTGTATGAGTTTTGATTGTAGCCTGTTTTGAGTTCACCTATTTAGGTGCATAACAACTGCACATGCATAGTGATATAAAACATACCAATAAAGTTATTTTCATTCTCTGAAGACAGACTTGCTGCTATGTTATTCTTACTGACTTAGTCTAAATAACCGAGTGCATTCTGGTTTCATATTGGTTTGTTTTATATTCTCCAAGTTCAGTTTGCCTTTCTATAGCTTTACAATGGATATGTTAAGGCATGAAAGAAAAACTTATTTTCTTTTTCTTATTTCTTATAGTAGGTTTGATGTAAATTATTTCTTGCTACTTAGGTATCTGTTACTGTAATGATGAGTGCAGTATGATTTATCCTTATAAGGAGTTTATAAACTCAGTAGCTTAAAGCTTAGTTTATTCTTTGAAGACATATTCAGGCTGGGATTTGAAAGGTGATACCACCAACAGTAAGCCCTAATGTGCTCAGTTTTTCTCTGGCAGTAGCCCTTTCTGATACATAGACAGGCCCATTGCAGTGATTCTACACAGTAAGCCCTAATGTGGTCAGTTTTCTGTTGGCGGTAGCCCTTTCAGATTCATAGACAGAAGCTACTCAGTGATTCTACATAGTCTGTAGAACTACCATGGTGGACTGTCTCCATGGATGTGCTAAATCCTAAAGTGGCATTCAGGTGGGTGGCCTATGCTGATTAGCCATCTTCCTCACCCAGAAATTCCAGCCCTATGGGTAGTTATGCAGCCAGACTTTTTAATAAACACTTCAGAAATGCTATGTTCTTTTGTACCATTGTAAAAGATAAGATCAGGTAAATGTTTGCTGAGAGGTATTGGTGTGTGTGTGTGTGTGTGTGTGTGTGTGTGTGTGTGTGTGTGTGTGTGTGTGTGTGTGTGTGTGTGTGTGTGTGTGTGTGTGCGTGTGCGTGTGTGTATGTCTGTAGGGGTACGGATGCTCTATGGTGAGTATATGTCTGTGTGTGTCTGCTTGGGTGGTCACAGTAGGGGGTTAGCTGAGTAGTTAAATAATTACTAGTTTGTAATACTGATGGGGGCATTAGACACCAAGGACAATTTTTAAATATTACTCAAGTTATGTAAAAATGTTATCTAAACAGCAACTTTTCCATCAAATTACATTTTCTGAACAATAAGAAGTATGCAATTCTAATGTCTGGCATTACTGACTGATTACAATTGTCTGTGATTTATGAGGGGAAGGACACTATTAAGAGGTTAAACCAGGGATGTTCTGTAAAGTCAAGGTCTGCTGAGTGGAATTGGTGTGTATGTGTGTGTGTGTTTGTGTGTGTGTGTGTGTGTGTGTGTGTGTGTGTGCGCGCGCTTGCACGCATGTGTGTTTATTTAAATGTATGCACGTAAGTGGAGTGTCATTGACAGGGATACCTAAGCCAACATGATGCATGGGCCACCAGGTGTGATTACTACTGGAAAGTACAGATTAGGAATAGCCGTAATACCACATGATTCTGAGACATGCAAATTACATGATAATAAGATCTTCCTTGAAGCAACTAAGTATGTCTCTTAATCGCATTTTTGGCTGCAGCTGTTTCCCCAAGTGCAGGGAAATGTCTCTGAATCCCAATCCTGGTGTTCTTTTTTTCAATACCACTTGTGTTCCTGAAATTAATAGATCTTTTAATACCCAATTTTTTATTTACTCAAACACCAAGAATAATAATACGACAAGAAAAATGTCCACTAATAACATAACCATTAAGAATTATTGAAAACAATCAGAAATATCATCTACAATTCCTTATTACTTCTTTATCTATTTTCATGTCTGTCTTGAGCAGAGTCCATCCCTAACCCTATTTAAGCATAATCTTGACCAATAGATGGGAATTCAGAAATTCACCCTGGGTCACCCAAACTAACATACCCCCCTTACACACACATAACCCCTAGCAACTTCCTGACATACCCCATCCTAATAAAATGTCCATGATACTTAAGGACACAACTGGGTTGGGCTTCATGGCTAGGCTTATAAAGGCCTTGATGGCCGTTAGCCTAGTATATACCTATGAACCTTATAAAAGTCCTTACATATAGTTTGTATAAGACCATTCTGCAGTTCACCATTTTTTCCTTAGCTTTAAATACTGTTTTTTATTCCATTATACTAAAAAAGAGTAAAGGGAGAAACATTAATAGACTGAAACAGTGTCGTAGCTCCCAAAAACATTAATGGCAGAGGATGAGAGTCCATGGAAGAGAATAAAATAGTGGGTAAGAGGACTGTACTTTAGAGAATAAAATATGCCAGGTGCAGACTGGAAGATTCTGAGTTCAGAGCAGGTTAATGAGGAAGGGATAACTGACTGAAAATCCTGGACTATGAAGGTTAGTTCATTCAGCTGTTGCAAGTCTGTTAGTAAAGGGACTCTGTTCTGGACATGGTCCTAGTTAAGGTACATGGAGTCAGAAATATTCAGGTGAAAACACCCACCAAAGACAAAGATATTGGTAAAATTCCAGAGAAGTAAATTGCCACAAACTTAGGGAAAGAGTCATAGATAAGTTAGTAACGGAAGGGTTAACAGACTGTGAGACAGGTCACGTACAAAATATTCAAAGCTCCGGACAAGACTTTGATGAAGAGACATGGTCACATAGGAGTAAGTGGCTAGAGACAAATATGAGAGAGAGAGAGACTATGCAGGAGATGAATGGGATTGGGGTTGAGTTGGTGGAGGTATATAAAAAGGAGGAAAGCATTCTGGCAACAAAGGAGATGTGGGCAGCAAAAGTGCAATTTGATAAGAAGTAGGAAAAATGGATCAAGAGGGGACAAAGCTTGTTTTGATATATTTCAATATAAAATTCAAGATTTTCAGACCTTGCTAGACTGACTAAAGGAAGAAGGTAGCTCAATGAAGACAGGATGCCAGCAGAACTACTAAATGGATGACTAATTGTAGCTTCCCAAAGGAAAGAGATGGCAAGGGTGCCATGTTAGGAGGAGCAACAACAGAGGAGACAGAAGGAGCTAGAGAGGGAACTGGCTGCACTAAGGTAGGATAAGGCACAAGGCACAAACAGGTTGCCTGGAAGGATCCTCAAGAATATAGTAACTAGGTTGGCAGTTCTGTTGCAGAAATCTTCAACAACAGCTGTCTCACCTGAGCAGCCATACCTTTGGAATGCAAGATAGCAAGAGCGACACTTTTTTTATAAGGCAGTGACAAGAAAATCCCTGAGGAACACTACAGGCTGTTAGACTAACAGCAGAAGCAAAGACAGTCCTGTAGAAAATCTCATGGAAAGGCTGTTGCTTTCCTTGGCAGTAACAATCTGTTGTATAGCAGCCAAATTGGACACTGGTTTACAGTTTTCCAAAAAATGGAATTCTATTTTCATGAGATGAAATCTGAAGATTTTGCTAGTTGATTTTAAATGTAATTTCCCATCCTTACCACATGTTCATAGGTTTGTATTAGGTTAATGGCCCTGGAGTCTTTACAAGCCTAGCCCATAGGATTACCCTGGCATCGTGCCACCCGACCTTAGTTCCCAGTGCCTCTGTTGAGTAGAGCCACTGGAGTGATCCCTGGGGTGAATTTTCTATTTTCCATCCACTCATCAAGATTTCTTTTGAAGAAGGTCAGTGAAGTGCTCTGTTTCACATGTATGGGAAGTCTATTCCATAACATGGGCAGTCTCTGGGTTATGAACCTCTCCCTCCAGCATGTTCTGTTGATTGTGGTAATGAGGTTGAGGTCTCTGGAGCGTGTGGTGCAGAGGGATTGGGATTTCTTTAGATGTAGCATTTCTAACAGAGCTGGGTCATTCATGGCTTTATAAGTCAAGCAGAGATCGCCTCTAAGTTGGCGATATGAGACATAGAATATTTGGAGTTTTTTGAGTCTGTCCATATAGGACAAGTGTTTAAGGCCTAGGATCCTCTTTGTGAGGTACTTTTGCAGCCTCTCCAGTTGTTGCAGGTGTCTAGTGAGGTACATGCCAAATGGAGCATTGTACTCAATGATTGGCCTAATGAGAGAAGAGTAGAGGGAGACAATGACCTCTTTCTTCCTGGATGCAAAACCCTTAGTAATGAGATGTGTCACATAGAAGGACTTTCTGACCACACTGGCAATGTGGTGGTCAAATGAGAGGTTGCTGTCAACCTGTGTTCCCAGATCTCTTATAACACCTTCTGTGTTCAGTGGACCACCATCGATGGCACATTTTTTTGGCATAAGGCCATGGTTCTGACACCAGTCATTGGTCTCAGTGAGGCCTTTATGTAGTGTGTCAACATCACTTGTGGAGTTAATAACAGCTCCCAACTTGCAATTGTCTGCGAACTTTGTCAGCCACAGTCCCTTCGTGTTGGCCTGGACTTCAGAGAAGTAGATACCAAACATGAGAGGACCCAGGACCGAACCCTGTTGGACTCTACTTGTGACTGGTCGGCAGTCTGACTTGGAGTCAGCTACTTTCCCACTGTGGATTCTATCTGTGAGCCAGTTTGCAACCCACCTAATGATATATGAGTTGATGCCTAGCTTAGTGAGTTTTTCTATGATTCCTGAGTGGGAATGGTATCAAAGGTCTTGGCCAGATCAAGATAGGCTGTATGAACCATCTTGTCTTCATCCATAGCTCTGGTGACTGACTCAAAGAAGATGACCAGGTTAAGCAGGCATGATCTACCCTTCACAAAACCAAACATTGTGGGATCCAGAGTTTGGAGATTCTCTATATCCTTGTTTATTAGGACCATGATGATGTGTTCCATAGCTTTGCATATCAGATGTGTAAGGCTAATGGGGTGATAGTTTCCAGGGTCTGTAGTAGTTCCTCCTTTGTGGAGAGGGATGACTGCAGGAGTGTGCCATTTGGTAGGGACAAAGCCTGGGGTGAGGCTGTGACTGAACAGGGCACACAGGCGAGGTGCCAGTTCACTCTGCAGTTCATGTAGAACACAGCCAGGGATATTGTCAGGTCCCATAGAAGCTGTATTCTTGGCCTTGGACAGTGCTGTTTTAACCTGTGCAGCAGTAATACTGGGTGCCTGGCAGTCTACTGGTATTGCGATTGGTCCTTTGGGGGGGTAAAGTTGGCACTGAATCTGTCGGTCAGTATATTGGCAATATCTGTTGGCTCAGTATAGGATGTAGCATTGTGCAGTAGCTTAGAGCAAATCTGGGTATTGCTGTAGAGATTCTTTACTTAACTATAGAAGGCCTTGTGGTTGTCTTTACTATCTGCTGCAATTTTGTTTTCATAGCTAGTTTTAGAGGATTTGATGAGGGATCTCAACTTTTTGTTGCGGCTGATAAGGGAGTTTTTCCAGTCTTGGGACTTCAACTTATTCCACATCAGTTTCCTCCTTTTGTTATAGAGTTTGTTTATGGCAGGGGACTACCAGATTGGCTTCCTTTTTTGGAGGAGAGCATCTTGTTTCTGTTGGGTATGGCGAGATACATGCATTTGTGTACGTGTTCATACAGTGCATTGGTGTATGATTTGGTGATCATGCAACTATTCTCCATTTGCATGTGTGCCGTGAAGTTAGCCACCTCTGTTTTTAGGAGCCCAAAGTTAGGTTTGGAGAAATTGTTCATGGTGGTTACCTTTGCGAGGGTGGAGTGGGAGTGGGTGGGATGTGGATTTCCAAGGTGATTAGTTTGTGGTCAGATCTAACCAGGGAGGTGTTCACTATTGGTGTAGAGCAAAGGTCGCCCATGTTAGTAATGGCCAGGTCAAGGATGTTTCTACTTCTAGTGGGGGTAAGAACGAGCTGGTCCAGGGAATTAGAATTAATGAATTCCAGGAAACGTTGGGCAAGTGTATTGATACATGAGTAGTTTTCCCAGAGTCACCCAGTATGAGAGTGTTAGGTTGGACCCTAATGTTTTCCAGGGTTAGGAACGTGGAATGTGAGTCTTGGGCCATGGTTGGCGACCTATAGCAGGCTACAACCTGAATTGCTGTCTTTCCCAATGTTATCTGTACCTGAAGTATCTCTGATGTGTTATGTTGGGCTACCAGTCTGGAGGTGTGCGCATCCTTTATGAATATGGAACATCCACCGCCTTTGGAGCTTCGTTCCAAGTTCTGGGACTGAAAGGTGTGGAATGAGTTATAGTCTGGTAGTTCAGGGGTGCTTTCTTCTGCTTTGAAGCAGGTCTCTGTTACAGCACAAATTTCAATGTTCTCCATTTTAAGGAGTGCTTTGAGCGAGTGCATTTTGAGATTTAGACTTCTAACGTTGAGCAACATGACCCTCAGATTGCATTTGTTTGTAGCTGTTCGGGTGGCAATTTGGTCTTTGGAACACCACCTAAAAAAGGCACTACAGTGATGGGAAGAGCCTTGGCCAGTATCCGGAAGCCCAGGGGTGACAGATGCATGCCATCTCTGGCAAGGCATTGAGGTCCGTCACTCATGATTTCAGTATAATTTTCTACCACAAAATGCATGTGCAAATATTAAAACACGTACAAATTTCGGACTAAGCCGAAAAAACAAATTGAAGACTTGAAAGGACAATGAACGTAGAATAATCCACAATAGAGGCAATGAAAACTAGCGCTTTCTTTCACTTTATTTTCCGTGAACTTCTTCAGAAACAAAGACAACAAGCCCCCTCATGCTTGAGTCTTTTATAAAGTGCTTACAGGAAATGATGTCATCAATTGACTTTCTCTATCAGCAGTGAAAAATTATTTATAACAGTAAATGAATGCAATTGATACCATAAATGTTATATCTATTTGACTATACATGATATTAAGTGTATTTTTTATCTACTTATTTCAAAACATCAGATTTAAGCTATCAAACCTGACGGATAAAGTTGCAATATGAAAGAAATGCTAACTTTTTATCACTCATTTTACATAAAATAACACGCTTTCTTAAAAACATTACAATACCATTCTCTCATCCACAATATATAAAAAATCAATACAAAACAGTTATTGAATTCATATCTCGTTACATATACTACTATAATAAAAAAATAATAAAGATTGACATACAAAATGCACAATTCATTGTCAAACAACTCCATTCATGTCTTTGCAAAACACATCTGAAGCGTGATGTTTGCATTGGTCAAAAACAGTTCCTGTACCAATATAATTCATCTAAATTTGTGAGGAACTATCCTTTTTAAATTATTTCTTAAATATATGTATCACTACATTTGTTGTCTCTATCCTTGGTATTAAAATAATACCAAACTACCCTCCAAAAGACTGTCTACTTGATGTTATTCGACTGTTCTGCCCAGTAATGCTTTTCACTAACCTTGGTATCCGAACCCAGGTTAATATAGCCAAAACACACTTACTCATGGATGTCTAGTTGTCCTCTTGCCAAAATGTTTCTAAATTCTCCAACTTTCTTAGATTTTAAAACCACAATATCCAGACAATAACGTGCCTGAAGTGTGTGGCTTTGAAAGACTTAGTCAATGTGCTAGCCTGTGATGCCTCTAATTCCTATTTGTTATTTGCTATTAGGGTTTTGAAACGTAGAATCTATAAACACACATTGGCTATCAAGAATAAAGATAAAAACAACTCACTAGCAAGACATGCACTGGTGTGCGAAGAATTCAAGAAATTTGAATTTTTCGTACTAGACCAGGTTGAGAAGGGGGTTTTCAAAGGTGATGTCAACAACACACTAGAACAAAGGGAGACATTGTGGCAACTGATACTAGGAGCGGACCATTCACCAGGTTTAAATGAATCCATCAATATGAAATGCTTTTTAATAAACAACAAATAGGAATTAGAGGCATCACAGGCTAGCACATTGACTAAGTCTTTCAAAGCCACACACTTCAGGCACGTTATTGTCTGGATATTGTGGTTTTAAAATCTAAGAAAGTTGGAGAATTTAGAAACATTTTGGCAAGAGGACAACTAGACATCCATGAGTAAGTGTGTTTTGGCTATATTAACCTGGGTTCGGATACCAAGGTTAGTGAAAAGCATTACTGGGCAGAACAGTGGAATAACATCAAGTAGACAGTCTTTTGGAGGGTAGTTTGGTATTATTTTAATACCAAGGATAGAGACAACAAATGTAGTGATACATATATTTAAGAAATAATTTAAAAAGGATAGTTCCTCACAAATTTAGATGAATTATATTGGTACAGGAACTGTTTTTGACCAATGCAAACATCACGTTTCGTATGCGGTGTTTTGCAAAGACATGAATGGAGTTGTTTGACAATGAATTGTGCATTTTGTATGTCAATCTTTATTATTTTTTTATTATAGTAGTATATGTAACGAGATATGAATTCAATAACTGTTTTGTATTGATTTTTTATATATTGTGGATGAGAGAATGGTATTGTAATGTTTTTAAGAAAGCGTGTTATTTTATGTAAAATGAGTGATAAAAAGTTAGCATTTCTTTCATATTGCAACTTTATCCGTCAGGTTTGATAGCTTAAATCTGATGTTTTGAAATAAGTAGATATAAAAAAACACACTTAATATTATGTATAGTCAAATAGATATAACATTTATGGTATCAATTGCATTCATTTACTGTTATAAATAATTTTTCACTGCTGATAGAGAAAGTCAATTGATGACATCATTTCCTGTAAGCACTTTATAAAAGACTCAAGCATGAGGGGGCTTGTTGTCTTTGTTTCTGAAGAAGTTCACGGAAAATAAAGTGAAAGAAAGCGCTAGTTTTCATTGCCTCTATTGTGGATTATTCTACGTGCATGTGCAAATATCTGTCTATCTATATGCACACACACATATTATATATATGTATATATATATATATATATATATATATATATATATATATATATATATATACATATATATATATATATATATATATATATGGGTCCACTATGTAATCTCGAAATACTGAAATCCCGAAATTTGGTATTTTGAAATTACATAGTGGAAACCCAAGCACAACTCACAATTCCGAAAACACACAACCGCAAAATTCAAAATGCCGAAACTATGCTATACATACAGTACACGCATAAACAAACACAAAACTCCCCCCACAATCAAATAAATGCATCTACACTATAGACAACAGGGGGGCATTCCCCCATACACCCCCCCATGTGGGGGGGCTGCACCCCCCACCCCCCTACTTATATATTCAAACTCTGAGATCGCACAAACAGAAACACAAACGAAACTCACACACACACACATCTTACAGTCCCTCACACATACACATCACAGTCATAACACACACTTGCACACACTAAAGCCCCTAACCAACACATTTACACACACAAACTGACCTAAATTCAGCCGATACATCCACACACCACACCAGTGGAAATGGAAATTCAACATCTCCGTGCTTTGGGATTTTGAATTTTGTGCTTCTGCTGGTTTCAGAACTTTGAGTTTTCACCTATGTAATTACGAAATACTGAATTTCGGGATTTCAGTATTTCGAAATTACATAGTGGATCCATATATATATATATATATATATATATATATATATATCACAGAGATTGTCACTTTTTTGGAATCATCTTCCTCTCCATTTAAAACAAAGTACTTCTCTTATTCTATTCAGATGCAATCTGGTTGAATGGATGGGCAATCGCAAATTCACCCCTGATTTAATACACTTGTCTCTTTTGGATAGGGGCAACATATAAATGTTCTCATCTCTGGGTTATTTTTACTTAAAAAATAAGGATAAAAAATTCCATAGGAACATGTATCTAGACTTCTGAAGAGCCTCATGGATCAAGAGCCTAGCAAGTGTATGTGAACCTTTGCACCTATTAAAGTGCAAAAAAGGGTGAAGTGACATGGTACTCCTAAACATGATTGTATCATGGAGTGTGAATGTGTCATCCTGAGCATGTAGGAGGGGTGGAGGGGGGTATAGACAACAAACGGTAAGAACCAAATATTTCCTGGATCTGCAAGAACTCTTTATGGACATGGTTATGGACCCATGGAATGGACTAACATAATGGGAAAAAATCCGGCAAAGTATTCAAGAAGACATATGCCGTAGATGCTGAAAAGCGGTAATGGAAAATTACTGAAAGCAGAATGGTAACTGCATTTAAATTACATAATCAACAGAAGTCAGGGTATGAATAAACTCTCTTAAAAAGGTAAAATTTGATGGACTGCTTAAAAGAGGTTTCTTTTCTGCAAGTGTTCAAAAGCCATACACTCTTAGTATTATACCATAATAAATAATTGCATAGATTCTGTAGGCTGGCAGATTAGAGTTTTCACTGATCTTAAGCAGCACATTTTTTGAAATTGCCAGCCTTTGTCACAAACCCCATCACATCAAGGCAGACTCCTCATGACCATAATTTTAAAATTATAGAAGTCAACATAAATAAAATCAGCTACTGCTTCATAGCCTGCTCTATATCACCTGCCATGCACCCCACAAATCATTATAGCTATCTTAACGCCATAAACAAATGTCTCCATAAACACTTATGAATTTGTTCTAGGTGACTTCTGTTACCTATCAGTAAGCTAACTAACTTACACTGTGGATAGAATAAAATGCCCAGTGCTTCCTGAACCATAGAAATTAAATTTACCTGGAGCTGATTATGGACATGTCTACTGTGGACACAGTGTACTGGTTTTTTTTTTTTTTTACTAATACTGCCCCATGTTTTACAGTTCCAGGCATATCATACCTTGTCACCAAAATTGGTTATGCTCACAAAAATGACTGGACCTACCCACATAAACAAATCTATCTGTATTCAGGGATTTCTGAAAAGCAAAATTACTGGAGGTACTTAATGACCTAAATAATTTCCACTACATTCTTACACAGACTGAAATACAAACAAATACATCTAGACAATGTAAAAATAAAACACAAAGGTGGAATGTAACTGAAAATAAGAAGTTTAGTGAGGCAGACAATTAATAAATGGAAACTGAAGTGTCAGGCCATCTGTGAAGTATAGCATTTAATGTGGAAACAGCAGAGATTTAAAGCAAGAAACAGTGAATACTCTGACACAGGCAATAGGTCAGTGAGGCTCCAGATGGAGGAGCAGTGGATAGAGTAGGCTGCATTAGAAGATATGCCACAGAGCCATGTTCTGTAGCCTTCTGTAAGGGACTCACATGAAAGTCCAGTTATAGTAGCACAGAAAGGGAAAGAGCAGGCAATAGAGGGCAAAGTGGATGCTCTCAGGTCATACGAAGATGATCTAGGGGAAGACTTACATGATTTAGTAGAGATGTATGGAGAAATTAACATAGATGAAGAAACAGTAAACAAGAACAAAAATGTTAGTAGACTTTGCAAAACAGATGAACACAGTAATTGTGGCTATGAAGTGAAATCTAGTTGATATAACAGAAATAAACAGGATATACTACTGTGCAGCTAAACTAAAAACAAATAGTTACCCCAAAATGTGGAGTAAAAAGGAAAGAAAGGGAACAGGTGGAATGCAACCATGGAAACATCAGATAGAGAGAACTATAAAACAACCAAGACAAGAAATATCATTGTTAGAAGAATATAGAAAATGGAACAGATCTTAGAAAGCTATATGTGGTAAAAGCAACACACAGTATTAAATCAGACCAGGATGTGTGTTATGCACTGTTTTAAATAATGAACTAAAAATATTATCACAAACAGAAAAAATAGAAGTTATGCAGATGAATACAAAGGAAAATTGCAGATAATTGATCATTGATAACCCCAAAAAAGTGTTGTATAGAAAATTTGGAAACAAAGCAAAAGTAAGAGAAATACCCACAAAAAAGAAGAAATAGGGTGCATTGAGGAGAAGCATTGAAGAAGACCATTTAACAAAACAAAGATGCTGATGGATAGAAGAGTTAAAAGAAACAATAAAAAAAACTCTAATATGGAGTATATGAAATGAGATGAAGTTAAAAAAAAAATTCCTCAGTGGAAAACCCC
The DNA here is from genome assembly GCF_019279795.1 of Protopterus annectens. Lineage (NCBI taxonomy): Eukaryota > Metazoa > Chordata > Ceratodontiformes > Protopteridae > Protopterus > Protopterus annectens. The sequence goes on from NC_056733.1 coordinate 1,867,177,524, forward strand.
TGGTCCAGATGCAGTACCTAAAATCTGGCTAATCATATTAGTATTGTTACAGAAAGATTTAGCCCCGAGTAAAAATTACTTAAGTGCACATCCTTAATAGACACTTGTCTGGTTAACGACAGGAAAAAAAATGCTCCTCCTTAAGTGAGAACCTTAAGTCATCCTAAGAGCTATAGACCAAAAACTTACCTTCCAACAATATATAAGCTGTACACCAAAACTCAAAAGACAGGCACAGCAGATCAGCAAGAGATGTTTATTTTCACTCCACAAACAAACCTCACAGAACAGAAACAAAAATAATAACGCTGCTACAGTTCCCAGCGCGTTTTCGTCGACATGCACTTACTTCATCAGAAAAGCTAAACAGTGCTCAATGTGCTAAATTTATAAGTCAGATGTTATTTGAATCTACCAATGGTGTCTCCTAACTAATTAAAATGTTAATACATTCAATTAACATCCTTGTTGTTGAAATTGCAGATTTTTTAACAAAATCAAAGAAACAATATCACCATCTAGTGGTGAAACAAAAACTTTACATGCAGGAATACATAGTAAAAATATATATAAATATTGTATGCTCTAAAAACCATTTTAATTAATACATAAAAAATGTACCTGTGTGCAAAACGTTTGAAAAACATATAAAAATGCATGTATGAAAAATATTAAAATGTGTATAAATATATATATATATATATATATATATATATATATATACACATAAAAGTACAACTGATATATGGGTGAGTGGTTATAACTTGGCTGATCTCAACTTTAATACAGGTTTTAGAGAGATCATTTCATTTAAACCTGTGTGACTGCTAGCCTCAAGCATTAATTGCCAAAATAACTCTCTGTATTCTAAAGAGGCCTCCCAAAGACCACCCCTCTATACCTCTATGACGAAGAATAGGAATTTTGCAGATTTACATGTTAAAGTATGTTTAAACAAAGCATTTTTAGTGTTTACCTTCCTTACGTTATATAGGTGCTCATACAGCCTTTGTCTCAGCCTTCTCTCGGTTTTCCCTATATAAAAGGAATCACATGCCTCACAGGTCACCATGTATACCAAACCACAAGTATTGCAATTTGCAAATCCTTTAGTGGTGATAATTTTGCCTCTGCTTTTCAAATATATTTTCTCACCTTCATTGATGTTGACACAATAATGACAGCTTCCACATTTATGTGTACCCAACTTGTTTGAGAGATGTGTAACCTGTTTTCCACCATCAAGTATGTTCTTAATGTTACGTCCTTTTTTAAATACTACTTTTAAGGGTTCTTCAAAGTTCTGATTCAAATCTGAAAAACTGGCAAATCTATTCCACTCGTCATTAATAATATTTTTAACTATGTTGGTTTCGCTGTTGAAAGTAATAGTCATAGCTGAATTGTAGTGTTTTATATCTACTGGAGAATTGTTTTTAGTGTTGGTGTTGCCAAAGATTTTTGTTGAATTCCCCAGGATAGGCAAAAACCTTGTGGCCCTTGCTGTTTTTACTTCTTGTATCAGTCTTTCTAACAAATCATCGGGGTAACCTCTTTCTCGAAACATACTTGCAATAAATTCACATTCTATCTGGAAATTTGTCTCCTCTGAGGTCATTCTACTAGCTCTTACTAGCTGACCCTAGACAATTGCCTTCTTTTGATAAGGGGGGTGAGAACTAGAAAAATGCAAGTATGTGTTAGAAAAGGTCTCCTTCCTATAAATTTTAGATTTCAACCCCTGATTTGTTCTCTGTATGCTCACATCTAAAAAACTAAGTTGGGAACTGTCTATTTTGTAAGTAAATTTTGGAAAATCGGTGGTATGTGAGACATATTCGTAAAACTCAAGAAACTGGTCAGCAGTGCTATTCCAAAAAAGACAAATGTCATCCAGAAAACGACCATAGTAATTCCACAAAATTTTGAAATGGGAATTGAAAAAGAATTTAAACTGAGTAATATAATGTTGGCATATAAGGGGGCACAATGTGCACCCATGGCTACACCCTTTAATTGTCTGTAATACTCACCCTGAAAGTATATAAAATTGTTTTCCAAAATTAAGTCCATAAGAATCAAACAGGTACGAAATTTGTTAAAAGAAATGGAAATCTGACTCTCCAAAAATTGCTCAAACCATAAAAGACCTGTTTCATGGGGAATACAAGTAAATAGGTCCACCACTTCCAAAGAAATAAGAAATGGGGTATTTGTTTTCTGTAGGGCATTAATGTGTTTCAAAAAATCCCACGAGTCTTTTAAAATGTTGAAATGTTCCAATATAAATGGCTTCAAATGGAAGTCAATATATTTGGCTAGGGGGGCTCTCTGCTATAACAATGGGTCTAAGAGGTGGGTCCAAATGGTTCTTGTGGACCTTGGGTATACCAAAAATAGAAGGAATTTTTGGTTTCTCAACATGTAGGTAGTTGTAAGTTTCTAAGTCAATAAGCCCCTCAAGAAGTAAGCCGTTAAGACATATTGAAACTTTCCTTTTCACAATGTTAAACTCATTCAAGGACGCTCTTTGATATGTATTTTCATCATTCAACATGTTTAGCATTTTGACTTCATAGTCTATTTGGTCCATCAAAACCACCCCTCCTCCTTTATCAGGCTTCATGACTCTGAGATTCTTGTCTGTTCTACAAGAATCAAGGATGTTGAATTCATCCTCTGTGAGATTGGGGAGTACTTTATTAAATTTAAGCTCATCTCTAAGACGCTTCTCTAAAACATTTTCAAAATTTTTGAGCTGTGGATGTAACGGGTTAAAAGTACTCTTTTTCTTTAAAATACTAGTACTCTCTCTTTTATCTAAACCATTAAAAAGTATCCAATATCCTTTGTGCTGTGTTTTTTAATAAACTGTTGAAGTGAACGGCTGGGACTTGTGGATTTTTGAATTGGACAGCCTCTATTGGATGACTACCTGAAATTCATCATTTGGTGCAGTGTGTGTTTTTTGTGGATTACCATTAAAAAGTATCTCAAAGTTCTTTTGTCTCACAAACATTTTAACATCCACCAATAAGTCAACCATGTTGGCTTTGACCCTGGGAATGTAGGTAAAACCTTTGGAAAACAAATTGAAATGTGTTTTAGTGACAGTGAGATTAGTGTAGTTAAATATTTTAAAACCTTTATAACTGTATACACATTCATTGATAATTATGTCTTCTACAGTTTTTTATTTCCACTGCCCGTTCCTTCGATTTTGGTAAAAATTCTGGTTGTTGTAGTTTATGGGTTCTTTCTTTTTCATCCTTTCGGATCTCCGAGGGGAGGGGTATTCTAAAGGATCAGTTTCATTATGAAATGGACCTTGGTCATTGCACATGTCATGGTTGATAAAAACCTTGTTGTATGCCACAGATTCGTGATTGGAATATTTATTGTTATTACCCCCCCTGTTTTTGGTGAAGGGTAATGTGTGTTATTACCATACTCAAACATGTCTCTATCAATTTTCTTAGCTTTTCTTTCAAATACTTTCATGCATTTTAACTCAACATCCTTCAACATGTCATGATATTTGTTTTTCTCAGTTTCAATACCAAATAACAAGTCATTCACAATTTTCTGATTAATTTAATCAATTGTAACATATAACTCCTCAATTTCTACTTCATTGTTGACAATGATAGCTCGCATAATATCTAAACCGCACCTATCAAATGCAGTAATTAAATCTTTATGAAACTGTGAGCCTTCCCTAACTTTATTGGGGTATTTACACACTCGAAGCCCCTTAGGGACTATATTGGATTGAATACAATGTTTCAGATATATATTGTCCATTTCCATTGATTTATATTTAAAAAGTAAACTGTTCATTTTAGATACCATTTCAACATAAGAATCATGTTTGTTATTTGCCTGCAGCCTAATCTGTTCTTTAAAGTCAAATTTAAACTCAAGCAGGTCTTTAAATTGAATTTCAGTACCTTTGTTGGTAGCAGCTGCAGCAGCTGCTAATAAAGTAACTGTTTGTTTAACTTGCGACCTAGCGACTCCACTGGTGGTTGTTGTTATGTTTCCAGAGGAAAAAAGATTGGGAAACCCATCCAAACTGTTCCTTAAGCCATGACTAGTCTCTTGTCTCACATTGGATCCATTGTTTAAGCCGGTAACCATCCCTTCCTTCGAAGCTGGACATCCTGCTGTTTCCTGGTTGCAGGGAATAAGAGACTGTGTAGAATGTTGTATTAGTGATTGGCTGAGTGGCATTAACATGCCGACCAACTCAGAGAGCTGGCCAATCAGTTTACGAAGTTCACCCACTTCATTGGACTTCCTGGAGTTATCACAGTCATTGACAATATGACTGCTGGAACTTGCTGAAAGATCCATGACCACAAACAAAAAAATAGTAAATAAAAATAAGTGGTCAATGTGCCCAAACTCACACTGGTAAACTCAAAAGACAGGCACAGCAGATCAGCAAGAGATGTTTATTTTCACTCCACGAACAAACCTCACAGAACAGAAACAAAAACAATAACACTGCTACAGTTCTCAGCGCGTTTTCGTCGACATGCACTTCATCAGAAAAGCTAAACAGTGCTCAGTGTGCTAAATTTATAAGTCATTTATACACCAAAACCTGTACAGACAGAGTGTATAGCCATCTTAAAAAAATTCAGTCATAGCAGTAGAGCAAAAGTAGTAAAAGAAAGTCATATAAACCAAAGGATCATTTGTTATTACACAAAGCCATAATAGAGAGCTGGAGATGAGGAAGAATATAAGTATGGCATGGATAGATTACAAAAAAAAAAGCATTCAACAGCATCCCACATTTACAGATAAAGGAATGTTTACAGATGTGAAAGATACACCCAATATTATCAGGCAACAGCAAAACACTTTGTAGCTAAGCCACGATAAAAAGCAGATTATTATCCTGAGGACAGAAACTCAAAAGGGGATATTTCAGAGTGCTTCCTGGACACCAGCGCTGTTTTTTTTTCTTGCCCTTAAAACCATTAAGCTGTTTTATTAATAGACTAGATTATGATTCGAGCTTAACTAGAAACCAGCCTTGTTCAAAGGCATCTCATCTACTTTTTGTGGATAATTTAAAATTGTTTAGTTCATCAGATAAGGAGTTGAAAGCACAACTACAAATGGTTAAAACATTCTCAGATGATATAAAAATGGCATTTGGTCTTGATAAATGTGCAGAGCCGTCATTTATAAAAGGAAAGCTGCAGCACCAAGAAAATATCAACCTGGAACAAGAATATGATATAAACTTGAACAGGAGGGAGTGTGTACATATTTAAAAGGTATAGAATTAGCAAAAAAGCATAAAACAATGAGAACAAAGCTTTGTAAGGAATACCACAGAAGACTAAAGCTAATAGTGAAAATTGCCTTGACATCCAGGAATAATGTTCAAGTTATAAATCAGTTTTGTCTTCCTGTTGCAGCTTACAGATTTGTTACCATTGACTGTCCCAAAACGTTCTGAATCAGTTGGGCAGCTTGACAAGTAAAAATTTCTTAAGTGGGGTTCTTCTGCTGCATTCTGTTCTGCTTGACATATTGCAAGCATGACATGTAATTGATGGCAGTTTGTCTACAGACAGAACTACAAAGGAAAACTGATGAAAGCCATTTTCAGCAAACAGTAACTTTGCAGTTTCCCTACTGTTGAATGACTGTGGAGTTAGTACTTCTAAATCAGACACAGTGTGGCCTCTTCCTCCTTCCACATGGGAGGTGTGGGGGGCTTGCCACCCATAGAAAAGTTTATTTGTTATTCATTGAAAGTAGCCTTCAGTGATTTTTTTTTTTTGTTATTGTCTATCATAGAACTTTTGTAATTTTGTTTGAATCACAATGATTCCCCTGTATGCCAGGTCTCTGGATAACAAAATTCACTGATGACTATAAACTAGGGATTGCTATTTCAGCTCTCACTAATGTGAAGTTACTTCATAATGGACTGAACAATGCAAATAGTCTTTGAAGGGCAGTCGTGTCAAACTAAATGTCAAACAAAAATGTAGTGTAGTCCACTTTTGTAAAAGAAATAATTCTTCATTATACCACATAGATGATGCACTTCTTAAGAATGAGACTGCCATTAGAGATGTAGGCACTATTGTAGATGGCTGTGTTCTTTGATCATCATGTTTCCAATGGAGTTAGAAAATCTGCCTTATCTAATAACCAAAGGCATCTTGTCCAGAACCAAAGAAGTCTTACTACAACTGTGCTCATTTCCTATCTGCCCTGTTACTGAATATAATGCTTCCTTTGATATGTACTTACCAAAACATATCACTCAATAGGAGAGACCTCAGAGGTTTCTAATCAAAATGTCACAAATGTTAAGTATATTAGTTATCCAGAAAAAATGGCCAGCCCATCTCTGTATTTTTTCCTATAGACTCCATGGTGCTCTATTTTTGGCATTTTAGGCCATAAATGACCCCAACCCTCCCGGACCTGCTATATCTGCATAAAACTAATGTTTCCTCTAACATAACATACACAAGACTTCAGTCTATGTTGGCACACTAACAGAACACATTCTCTTACTTTTGCTTTTTATCTCATCGTATTCCCCACCTAAGAGTAAACTATCCATACATATTAAGCAAAGTAGTATCTTAGCTTCATCCAGGCCTAACCTAGACAACTGGATGGGCACTCAGGAATTCTGTCAGAGATTAACTTGTGTGATTCTCCCTGAGGTAGGAGGTAACTCTTGATATTTGATATTCTGGGGTAGACTGTTAATGGTTGGGTGATTGCTTGTCTAGTATTTACCTATAAACCTATGATTCTGTGAAGGAAACCACTGTTCCCAGTCAGAACCTCTACTGGGCACACTTACTCAGGACACACTAACTAAAGTTCAGGCTCAAAGACCAGACCATGGACCCTGGTCCATGGTGAGATAGCAGTACTAGTCACTGTACCTCTTTTCATGTGCAACAACCTATCAATATGTATTTATTTGCTTGAATTTATTAACCAGGTAGTCTCATGGAGAACATGAACTACTGGACCATTTTCAGAGGAGATCTGGGGGAGTTTGAAGTAACTGTAAGGTCAGTTTTCATTTAAATAAACAAAAATACAGTATTCTATTTGTATAAGTCTAAAAAATGCAGCCATATTAAAGCAGACCTTCACAGTTTGATTACAGTTTCAGTGAATGTACTTTCAGTCAGTGAAAACTTTCAGTCAAGAATACTGATACAAAATGTGCAGTACATTGAGCACAAGCACATTTTGTTTGCCTGATACAAGGCTTGGGAATCAAAGTTGAAGAGGTGTGTAGATATTTGCAAGGTTTTGGTATTATTATTAGGAGATACTTCAGACACAATTAAGTTAGTTTGTGTTTACTGATATGCAGAAAGTCATTGCAGTACAAACACTAGAGTATGAGTGCAGAAGTCAGGTCAAATATCCAGCAATCCAGAATGTTAATGATATTATTCAGGAGGATCAGAATATGTGTGCAGAAACTTTGGACATAATTATTAGCACTGTTATTGTAGGCAGTACAGAGTTTATGGACAGTAAAATTAATGCAGAAGCTATGGACATTGATTTGATTCAGATATTGTTGACATTTACCTCCACTGTACATAATAAAGCATTCTTAACTGAACTACAGTGTGTGCAGACTTCATTCTGAAAGGTACAAGAGGATTTGGCCCATGAAGGAGAGACTGGCACCTGTTCAGCACAAGTTTGGGTAATTAACAAATAAAAACATTAATTCCAGTTTCTTCACATTATTTCCATTTCATACCAGTATTCTACAGTCATATCAGTTTGTACAATGGTGAGCCAGCTATCGATGGGGGGGGTGGGGGGGGGCAATATTTGCAGTTAAAGTAAGTCACAAAACCACATAGCAACCTTGCATCAGCAGTTAGACTGCATGTATCCTAGAGAGCAGCAGTACTTCAGAAAATCTACGGTAAAGTCTCAAAGAACGTTAGACTCTCCAAGATACTAGTGTAAAAGACATTATCTAGTTAACAGCAATGTATCAGAAAACTTCACCATAACGAATATTTAAAAATATGAATATATAAGTGCCAGCAGAACACTTACCAACATCACTGAGACATAAGCAGGTAGTTATTCAGGTAACAGATTAAGTAAAAAATAGATACTTTGAGTAGTGAGCTGAGAACTGGAGCTAGTACAGCAATGACAGCTTGACATATGAAATACTAACCTTGATATAACGTAGGACAAGCCTGTACCAGTACTCACTAAAAACATTGCAAAATCAGAGAAAACCCAGAAGCAGCTGGTAGACCCAGCGTGGACATGGACATGGGACATGGGACACTTAAGAAGGCTGAAGGATGATGCAAGGGACACACCCCACCAAAAAAAAAAAAAACATGTATCTGCTTTACAGAAACAGGATCAGAGACTGTTGCTGATTGCCTTTTGGTAAATGTGACTGAATACTTTGTGTCAGTGTATGACACACCAGCAACTTTTTGACACAAAGTTTAGCACATACTACAGTCTTTGACTTGGGAGATGGGTACGTGTAGAAATGCTAGATCAGATGTTCTTCGTTCCACATTGCTGCAGTCCTTACTATTGGGTAGTCCGCTGTCCAGTCGGCCCGAATACCAGAGTATATGGCTGACGTCGGTCAGGGCGCATTAGACGCAGGGTACTAATGCGCATGACCGGCGCCATATCCTCAGTCTTTTGCCGCATGGTCCGATGCAGAAGCAGTTTTGCGAGTGCAGGTTGGCGTTCTGAAATATTTCCGCCGGAGTTTCAGACCGAATCAGAGTTGGCTAAGTACCCGCTGGGAACATTTTGGTTTTCTTGCCTCAGTATTTAACCGGATGTCAGAAAAAGTGAATAACTGTATTTCTTGTGGGAAACAGATACCTCATAGGGATTACCATACCTTGTGTATACCTTGTTTAGGGCCTGAGCACGACGTTGTTGGATGCCGCTCTTGTGCTAGGTTTAACAAACGCACTATTAAGAGACGGTTAGACTGTGCCAGGTTAGTGTTTGGGAAGCGTTGCAATTATAAAATGCCGCCGGATGCTCCGCCGCAAGCCCCCGCTTCAAGCGCAAGGACAAAACAGCGAAGCCTAGGGTTGATGAACCGGCAGTCCCGGACGCCGGTTCTTTAGAAGGCTCAGTGGAGCCAGAGGTTTTGCCAGGAGTTTCTTTGGAGTCTCAGGCAGAGACTTTACTGTTACAGGATGTGCCTTCTCAGGAGGTAGGCCAGGCTGAGGGGCTTCTCAGGTAACTGTTCTTCCCTCTCTTCCCAAGGTAGTTAGAGCCTCTCCTTCTGTTGCCAAAACTTCTTTGAGAGGTAGGCCAAGTTCAGCTTCAGTGGGGGCTTCTCCTAGCATTTCAGGTTCTGTGCCTAAGAAACATATGCTTAAAATGGCAGAAGATTTGATTACTATGATTAGAGGTTCTATGTCCCCTCCTGATAAGAGGCCTAGGGTGGAACCGGAGTTTGATAGTTTTGAACAGTGTTCAGAGGCTTCTGAGTCTTCTGTGGAAGATTTGCAGGAATATCCTCCTTATTCTGATTCTGATGTGGATGATTCCACTCCTACAGCTTCTCCTCCTGAGGATTTCTCATTTTCAGAGACTCTGCATTCCATGAGGGAGCACTTTAAATGGGAAGGCCAGGATTACTCTGATTCCAGGAAAAGGCTTAGGGAATTCTTGTTTTTGCCCCAGCATAGGCCCTTAGCTATACCTCCTGTGTTGAATGTGGTGGAAGATGTTTTTGCAGAGGCTTCCCTGAACCCTGATTCTTTGCCTCCTGCTCCTGTTAAACCTGATAGGTACTATAGGGTGCCTGAAGCTCATAAGTATCTTTTAAGAGTCCTAGGGCTGACCCGAAACTGTTTCTCAGGGACCTAAAGGTGTTAAGGCCTCTGTGGTTAAAACCCTGTTCCCACTGATAAAGAGGCAAGGGCTTTGGATAGATGGGGAAAGAAAGTGTATACTTCTTCCACTTTAGCCATGAGGGCGTTGAATTGTCAGTTTCACATGCTTAAATATCAAAATTATCTCCTTTCACAACTGAAATCTAAGGTGGATGCTTTGGCGGAAGGTATTGAGTGTAAAGAGTTGCTGGATTTAGTTCATGTGTCTGAACAAGTGGGTAAGCATTCTTTGCAATGTGGTTTTGATGCTGTACAGGCCTCCTCGAGGGTGGCTGCCACTGGTTCTGTTCTTCGCAGGCATGCCTGGTTGAGGGATCAGAATTTAGCTGAGCATGTTAAGACAAGGATTTTGGATGCTCCTTTACAGTCTGATGTGTTGTTTGGTTCGCCTGTGGAAGCAGTTTTAAAGAAAATGGAGGACAAAGCTAAGTCTATGCAAACTGTTAAAGATTTCTTGCAGGTGCAGTCACCGTTTAGTAGAAATTGGCCTACTAAGGGATGGACATATCCTGCTTATGATTCACAGTCTAGGGGTAGGTCTAGACGTGGTAGGGGCAGAGCTCAAGGTTCTTTTAGGCCTAGAACAGGGAATTCACCTGCTCAGACTTCTGCTGAGGGCAGGGGTCAGTCCTTTCGTAAACAGACCCAATGACCTGCCTTTTCAGCTGCCAGTAGATTCTCGTCTGGCAGCTCCTTTGGGAGGAAGACTGTCTCTTTTCAAAGAAAATTGGGATTTAATCACTCAAGACAGATGGGTGTTGGATATCATTCACCACGGTTACAGGTTTTATTTCCATACATTGCCCCTTTCAAAGGCATGCCAGACGCCCTCCACAAAGGAAAGAGGCTCACAAGCAAATTTCTCTGTTACTCCAAATAGGGGCCATTCAGCCAGTCCCTGTATCAGAAAGGGGCCTAGGATTTTATTCTCGCCTGTTCCTAGTACCAAAGAAGGGGAACACGTGGAGACCAATTTTGGGTTTATCTATCCTCAACACTTATCTGGACATTCCAAAGTTCAAGATGTTGACGTTACAACAGCTTTTACCTCTGCTGGGCAAAGATCACTGGATGGTAACTTTAGATCTCAAGGAAGCTTACCTTCATGTGCCTATAAGACTAAGTTGCAGGAAGTATCTGCGTTTTCGAGCTGGAAATTCTCATTATCAGTTCTCTGCATTGCCCTTTGGCTTATCTACTCCGCCCAGAGTATTCACAAAGGTTCTGGCTCCAGTGATAGCTTACTTCAGGCTACAAGGAATTCAAATCTATCCTTACTTGGACGACTGCCTGGTTCTGGCTCAAGAAAAGGAGCACCTTCTACAGCATCTGGAATATGTTATAGCAGTGCTAAGATGCCTAGGGTATTCTGTGAACGAAATAAAGTCCAGTCTAGTACCCTCTCAAGACATGTGCTTTCTGGGTGTGAGACTGAATACAGCAGCCCAGATGGCCTTTTTAACCCCGGACAAACAAAAGAGTCTGTCACTTTACTTCCATCACCTATCTCATCAGTCCGTGCTGACTGCAAGGACAGTCCTTCAAGCATTAGGGTTCATGGCATCTTGTATTCTGGTGCTTCCCAATGCCAAACTGCATATGAGGAAGCTACAATGGTATCTCAAAATGTATGGACACAGCACTGCCAGGATTTGGACACTGTCATTCAAATAATACCTTGCCTTCAAAAAGAATTTTTGTGGTGGGCTCAGGAATGTCACCTAAACAAGGGACTCTCTGTGACCCGGCCAGAGGCGAGTCAGATTTTAACGACAGATGCCTCGGACATTGCTTGGGGAGCTCATCTAAATGGAAAGTGGATACAAGACAAGTGGCCTGCCAGACTACAGCATCTACATATCAACATGAAGGAGATGTTAGCAGTCCAGTTTGCATTAATGGCTTTCAAGGAGTTACTTCTTCCAGGGCAGGTGTTGATTCTAACAGACAACACAACTGTCATGTGGTACATCAACAAGCAAGGGGGACACATTCTTATCCACTATGCAGGCAAGCAATGATTTTATGGGAGACTGCGCTAAGCTTGCAACTAACTCTTCAGGCAAGGTTTCTGCCGAGCACAGAACTCCTTAGCAGATGTGTTAAGCAGACAAATCATGGATCCCCACGAGTGAAACTGGATCTTCATGTATTTCAGAACTTGACAGTGTCATGGGGAACTCCAGACATAGATCTGTTCGCTTCTCCACTAAACCACCAGCTGCCAAAGTTTTGCACAAAGGGGTTTCATCACACAGCTTGGAAAGTGGATGCTCTGTCTTTCAGTTGGAAAAACCTTCATGTGTATGCCTTTCCACCTCTGCCTCTTCTTCCAAAAGTGCTATTAAAAGTCAGACAAGACAAGCCAAGGATGATTTTGATAGCTCCAGACTGGCCTCGGCAACACTGGTACCCACTACTAAGGGGTCTGGTAAGGAAACCTCCATGGCCTTTACCTTTGATTCCTCATCTGTTATCTCAGAAGGACGGTCATCTGCTCAATGTCAAGCTTCACTCTCTTCATCTAACAGCCTGGCATATTCTGTGTTGAAACACAGCAGGTCTCAACTTCCTCAACAAGTTTTAAATGTGATTATGGAAGCTAGAAGACCTAGTACAAGGAAAGTGTACGCAGAAAAATGGAAGAGATTTTTATTTTGGAGTACAGCAAAGAATTTGGAGATTTCTGAGCCTAATTTGAGTGTGGCTCTTCAATATCTTACTGAGTTATTGGACAAAGGTTTGTCCTTCTCTTCCATTAAGATTCATGCTGCAGCAATTTCAGCTCACTATGATTGTGACCCACCATTGTTTTCATCCTTTGTTCAAGCAGTTTCTTAGAGGGGCAAAGAATATAAGACCCCCAGAGCTCCTACTCCTGCTTGGGATCTCAATTTTGTGTTGGAAAACTTACTCTACAACCTTTTGAGCCTGCGGCTACTGCTGAATTGAAATACTTGTCATGGAAGACTGCTTTTCTGTTGGCTATTACTTCTGCAAGAAGGGTGTCTGAGTTGCAGGCCCTTATGGCAGTAGAGCCCTTTTGATTTTCCATAAGGATAGGGTATCATTACGCACTAATCCTTCCTTTATGCCTAAGGTGGTTTCTAGTGTGGCTTTAAACCAAACAATTCATTTGCCTACTTTTTATGCAGACCCCCAAAATAAAGGGGAAAAGATTTTGCACACTTTAGATGTACACAGGCAATTGCGTTATTATTTAAGCAGGACTAAGGATTTTAGGCAGTCTCAGCAGTTATTTGTTTCTTTTGCTTTGAGTTCGGGCAAGCCTGTGTCAAAACAAACTATTTCTAGGTGGATTGGGTTTTGCATTGCATTTTGTTATTCCCATCATGGCAAGGAGATTCCACCTGGGATTAGGCCTCATTCCACTAGGGCTACTGCCACTTCAACAGCATTTCTAAGCGGGGTGGCAACTAAGGATATTTTGGAGGCAGCTACTTGGAGTTCAGTGCATACTTTCTCTAAGCATTATCACCTTCCTATCTACTCTAAGTCTAGGGCTAGTTTTGCCACTGCTGTTTTGCAAGGCATGTTGTCAGCTCCTACTTCTTTATGATTTGCCAGCCTCCCTTACCTCTGCTTTGGGATTCTACCCAATAGTAAGGACTGCAGCAATGTGGAACGAAGAACATAGTACAGTTTTGTACCTACCATAAATGTAGATGTTCGAGGATCCACATTGCTGCAGTCCAATTTACCCTCCCTCCTTCCCCTCTGTGTTTAGGGGTGGTTATGTAGGTGAGGTTATATGCTGATATTTTTGTATATATTTTTGTATATATTGTACATATTTTTGGTACAGGTATTTTGGGCCTTGTCTTTTTAGGGTCTTCTGACATCTGGGGCAAGAAAAGACTGAGGATATGACGTCGGTCATGCGCATTAGTACCCTGACGCACTGACGTCAGTCTAATGCGCCCTGACCGCCAGCCATATACTCTGGTATTCGGGCCGACTGGACAGCGGACTACCCAATAGTAAGGACTGCAGCAATGTGGATCCTCGAACATCTACATTTATGGTAGGTACAAAACTGTACTTTTTTAGGAGAGCAGTGACATTTGAAATGTACTTGTAATATTCAACTGATGTGATCTTTTTTGCTGATCCCTTGATAAAGTTGAAATGAGTGCATTTCTTCAGCAGATTTTAAGTACACATTGATGGGCTTTGTATTTAGTACATGAAGGTCTTGTTTGAAAGGTAGGCATTAGTGGACATTTCATGTTTGATGTTTGCTTTTTTTAAATTTTTTTAGTTATTGCTAGCTGAATGATTAATTAATTAGAGTGTTTCTATGTTTCATTGTTGAGATGGGAGGGATGCAAACTTTATTTGTCTTAGTTTTACAAATCTATTTGAAGGGTTATTGTTGTTTTCATTTTCTCAAAGTCTCGATAGTTTAATTAATCTGTTCTAGAATGTTTATTTCACATACAGTTAACCAGCATATAGTACATAACAAAGTTTAGGTGTTTACAACAGTGTGTAGGTCTTAAATAACCACACCTGTGTTGGTGAAATGATACAACAATCTTGATGTGGTCACTGGGATGGAGAAACAGTGGAGCAAGTACAAGCGGCGACAGAAAAAGTGATATGAGTAATTTGTATCATACACTGAATGTCACAGCAGTGAAAGGAGCATCTGTAGTTTGTAATATAGATGACAGGAAACATAATACATAACAACATAAGATTCAGAGCAACAGAGAGACAAAGAACAATGAAGACATTAAGAAAGCAGAACCAGAGCCAGATAAAGGAAAAATGGGACCCTAGGCAGGGTAATGGATCGAGCATAATATGGATGGCAAACTGAAAACTGGTTCATAGTTACTAGGCATCTCATCCAAAGGAGTATATACTCAGGGCTGCAGCACATCATCCCCATTAAAAATATAGCACAGTATCAGCAATCCATCTACATGCTGTGGGAGGTCAACCCACAGCCTTCTGCAACAAGAGCAAGCAGCATGCTATCTGTTCCACTGCAAATACTGCTTTTAAATTCTATACCACAGTAGTGGTACCATTTGCTAAACAAAACAGTTACACAGTGTAAACAGACAGCATGAGCAGCAGTAAACATCTCTTCCCTTGAAGTTCACAATTCCTTGAAAATGCACTTAAAACTCAGTTCCTTGAAAAATGCACCTGAAACTCAGTTTCTTGAAAAATGCAGCTTGGTAGTTTGAGGTAGAGGATTTAGAATCTTATTTCCTGTAGCTAAGGTAAAGGATTAAGTAAGTTACTAACCACCTGCTATCTCTAACTAGGGCATTTCACTCTCACACATAGACACTTTTTAACTTCTTAGTGCAATAAATAAGGACAAAGTGTAAAATAAATAAGGGCAGATTATAAATATTGCTCTTGTGAACATAGAACATTGCTAGAATAACAGGATTTGTGTTGGTATGCATTTTTTCTAAAGGATATGAGTCTGAAACTTAAATGTCTGTCATTATTTAGTAACACCAGTTCTGTTTTATGAGGAACAGATCAAAAATATGGGGAGAAAATCTGGGCATTCTGCAAAAATCTAGACAGTTGAGAAGTATGCTACCTACCTCTTACACACACACACACACACACACACACACACACACACACACACACACACACACACACACGCACGCACGCACACTGTACCTCTCAAACTCTTAGCACAAAAAATCTGGGCAAATCCAAAAATAAGAGGAAGACAAAGGCCCAAAAATAGGGACAGACTTAAATATTGCTCTCACACACTTATAAAGCTGCTAGAATAAAGTAATTGTTAATTTTCTGAAGGATATGAAGTCTGAAAATCAAATGCCTGTCATTATTTAGTGAATTCTGTCCTCAATGATTTGCCAGAATAAACCCAGAAAACCACATATTTTATGAGGAACAGACTAAAAATATGGGGCAAAATTCTGGACATTCTGCGAAAATCTGGACAGTTGAGAGATGCCTCCCTTCCTCTTTCACACGCGCACACACACACACACACACACACACACACACACACACACACACACACACACCCATACCTACCTACCTACCACTTAAACAAAAACACACAAACTTACCTCTTATTTGTCCATTCATGGTATGCATTTCAAACGTCTTCTGGCATTCATATTCTGTGTGTGCTGAATACGAAGATCTAAACAACAAGTCATAGAAGATGCAGAAGATTAAAACAGGTTGCACATGCCTGTCACATCTGTGCAACCGGATGCAGAGGGTGTGAAGGGCGTTCTTCTTAAAGAAGAATGCCCTTAAAAAACATAATAAAAAAATAAATCTCCCAGCCAACAGGGACTATCTCCCAGCCAATGGACCTTGGGCGACTGTCTTGGTCGCCTAGTGCTGTATCTGGCTCTTAGCAGAACCAGGAAGTGGTGCATGCATATGAGACAAGTATAGCAATCATTAAATGAGGCAATACATTTTAAGTATGTAAGCTGAAAAGAAACACAGTCCTGGAACTTCGTGGAAGTTGGGGGAGGGTACTGTATGGTAGGATGCATCTCACTGGGTCAAGGTAAGAATGGGTGTCTATACTAAAAAACAGAAAGTGCATTGCTCTCTAGTGTAGTTTGGGAGATTGCTTAGGCATGCATTGGAGTTACTTTAATGGGACTGAAATTTAGAAAGTTACCAGTGAAGTTTGGTGTTATACAAAATGTGACACCTAGAAATATTTTCAGTGTGTAGGTAAAGTACAATATGCTGGAACCTGGAACTCAATATTTTGATATCTTCACAGTTATCCTTAAGTCAAGTTTCCAATAAGAATAGTCTTTCATGGTGAAAGCAGCTGAGACATGCTTGAAAGTGCTGCAGATACTTTGGGTGTTAATATATGCATTATGGAAAATTACTGGCTGTTACATAATGTATTTATTGATTTTGGCTTGAATAATATTGCAATCAGCAGTCTTATTTTTAGACAGACTTCATCAGATTATAGTGGTAGCTTTATGTGAAAATGATCTGGGCTGTTTGCCTTATGATCACAACCCACTACCCCTTATATACACAAATGACATATGAAGGTTGGTGGCCCTATATTTTCTACATTTATAGATCTAACACTGCTCTGCCAAATGTCTGGCAAACATTAAGCCAAAGAAATAGAAGAAAGGCACCTAAGCAACCTCTGTGGCTCAAAGGTCTAAGGCAGGTAGCTTATATGATGTTGTTCAGGGTCCTAGTCCTGAGATGACTGGGTACTTTGCATGTTAAGGAGTAGTAAGCACTATTTTTGGGCAGCGCAGTGGTGCAGCGGTAGTATTGTCGCCTCACAGCGAGAGGTTCTCTGGTTCGATTCTCGGCTGAGGTGCCTTCTGTGTGGAGTCTGCATGTCCTCCCTGCGTTTGTGTGGGTTTTCTCTGGGTACTCTGGTTTCTTCCCACATTACAAAGACATGCATCTGGAGTGTTTCTCCCCAGGCCACCGCTGAAAATTGGCTTCATTCCAAGTTGGACTTTCCTGGTAACCAAATGTTAAATAAATAAATAAATAAAGTCATGTAATATTTGGGTGTGCAGTTGCAACAGTGCCAGTCATTCATAGATACTAAAACCTGGAGAGTCTGTCACAGGAGTTATAGATGCTTTTTAAGTTGTGTGTGTGTGTTGGGGGATGCTGTTTATCAGCAACTGCTTTCTAGAACCTCCAAACATTGGAAAAGTCTGAACCTAAAGGAAACACCTGTTATTTTAAAACCAGAGGTCAGATCACAGGAGGGATTATGTGGGCTAAAGGAAGATTATGTTTGGGTGAGAAATGAGATGGTGTCATTGAATTTTTTTCTTTTCTTGAGTGAAGAATAAAGATATTTTAATGTTATGAGGCTGTGTGATTTTCTGCATTCTTGTTAGAGAAAAGGGTTTGGGCTTTTCCTGTTGTCAAATCATGTTCTTGCTGCACAACTAATGCTTACATTTCTGTACTTCATGGAGTCAGAGTCATCATCACCTGAAGCAGTATGTGAGAGACATGCGTAAGTCTACACTTGGGGTCTTACAGGGGACTAGTCTTGGGGACAGTATGTAAACATATACCATCACTTATCATTCCTGCAAATTTAAGAGAGAGGTTTGGTATGTGTAGCTGAATTTGTAAGGATACAGATCTGGCCACTGATGGTCACTACTGAACTGGTAACGTAGCCTCAAGTAACAGTTACTAAACTGGCAGAGAATGAGTCAGATTAAATTCTTATGCACTGAATTAACCTTCAGCTACTTCATACTTGTAGTTTATTCACTCCGAGTGAATGATTGCAACTGTGTCCAGTCTTTTCCCTCTCCAGGATTGCCTTAGTACAAGCATACTGGAATATGGCTCACCTGATACCAGATCACATTTCTTGGAAAGACCTCAGAATAGGAAGCTACCAGTTATCTTTCAGAATTATTTAAAGGTGGGGATACCAGTCATATTGGTGAAAAGGAACCGGCACTGCCTTTCCTGTCACAGAAATCTGAATAGCTTTTCTGCAAGTCTGGCACTGAGTAGTATCACAAGCTTATTTTTGATGACTGTTTCTTGTGAGGGTGAAGCCATGCACACCCCCTCTGCAAAGGTCTTTGCCTGTTGCTTGTAATTATTAATTGTTATTACCATCTACATATTATGCCTGAATGTTAGAGATACCACCGACCCACTCCCTCACCCCTGATCAGAGTTTCATTAACTGCAAGAAATCCATTTTCACTCATGGGATTTCAGGTATCTGTAAGAACTTCATGGGGGTGATTTATAGAATACTGTGGGGTAAAACTGCTTACTACTACTAAGCCCACAGTCCTATAGAAAGGGGTGATGATGGTTAATGGCATTTCTCTGGAATATTGGCATTTCACTAAATGTAGAAAATATTAAGACACAGTCACTTTGGTGGAGATGTAATGTATTTTGCATTGCAATGCTTGAACAACAGTATATTTTTTGATCCATGCTAGACTTTAATTGCATAATAGTCCCTGTATTATTAAGTTGCCATTAAAACTATGACATATCCACTCTACTCTATATACCAGCAAATACAAAACAAAAAGAATCTAAGCCCTACTAACCTTATAAACATCCTTAAACACTGTAACTGGTCCCCCCTTAAAGAACTTCCACTGGATGAAGCAGTACCTTTTTGACCATCCTAAATTCACAAGCCCCTACCAGAACCATTTGTGTCAAATCCAACTATGCTCCTTGGCTAGGCAAAGAAACTAGGTCACTACTAAAAACTAGGGACAAGGCTTGGGGCAAAATGGTACAAAACCAGGTCCCAACCTGCACTACAAACCTACAGGGAACTCAGAAATAAAGCAAAAAAGCAAATTAAACTAGACAAAATTAATTATTATCCTGACATCCAATCCAAACATCATAATAACCCACAAAGATTCTGGTCAGCTATAAACTGGATACTGCAACCTGGAAAAATTAGTACCCCCCCCAACAACATAGAAAATACTGCTACCCAATTTAATTAATATTTCACAGAAACTATCCTACTATCCTAGCCATGTCCAATAATAAAACAACCTGTCCTATAATAGCCACTACTAACCCACCTAATAACACAAATGCCTTCTCACTGTATCCAGTTTCTACTGAAACAATCAAAAAACAACTAAAGAAGCCGAAACAACTACACTAGCAATCTGCCTGGTGACTTCCTCAAACTAACAGCAGAGGGTATAACCTACCCAGTAGCTATTCTTATCAATAGATCCATATCTGAACATTTTGTCCCTTCCATCTGGAAAACCTCTTACATCATACCCCTTCATAAAGGTGGCACATCAACAGAGTTGACTAACTACTGCCCAATCGCAATCTTATCTCCTCTGTCTAAAATACTTGAAAGAATCGTTCATAAAGAAATTACTGATTATCTCCATACTAGCAAACTTCTAACCAGTTCTCAGCATGGCTTTAAACCATATCATAGTACAACCACTGCACTAATGTCATTTACTAATACTATCATTGAACACAGAAACAATAACAAATTTGTATCTGCTGTCTTCCTAGACCTAGCCAAAGTTTTTGATATGGTCTTTCATAATAAACTGCTAAACATCCTCGCAGAACTAAACTTATGGAGCACCACCCCCTCTCCAAACATTGTCATTCTCCCATAACTTGGCCATCTTTCTGTGCTTACCAGGAAATAATTTTTACAGTTTTTATTTTGTTCTTTACATTTACAAAGCAGAGATTTGGAATTAATTTAAAATATGTATTTCAAATTTTAACAGCAAAAGCATTGAAAACAATTGGCTGAAAAAATGCACTCAAAGCAGTTAACATGAGCAACAGTAAATTGTCATGTCTTTAAAACTAACATATATTTAAAATGCAGCCAACAAGTCATTAAACTAAACACTCATAGCTAGTTTTCCATTTAATTTCCTGTCTTTCTTGATTATCACAATATATGTGTTGCACACAGCTACCATAGATATCATACAAATAGTAATTTTGAGTGAGCAGAATTATCTTCATTTGGGGCATCCTCACAATTAAATTTCTGTAGATACATGAAAATAGTATACTGTACTAAGTTCTATTCAGCATAGCTAAATATGGAACAACACAGTGCAATAACATTTATTGGAACTATAGCACAATGCAGTACAGTTTTATAGGGATCAAATGAACAGCAGGCAGAAACACTGCAGCAAGACAGGACAACAGTGCCACAGGCAGGAATATTACAATGCAGCAACAAAAGCAATACCTACTATTAGAGTATGAATGGACATCAAGCCTGGATACCACTGCACAGTAATTCAAACACTGCTGTACATCTGTCTACAAGAGTTATATGGTGCTTAAATTGAACAGCATATTAATCCAAGAATGACAGGAACTAAAGTCTATATAAGAGTTCATGAGATTCTTAATGCAGACAACACAGTATCTCAAGCACCAAAGATACAACCGCCTACAAGTGTTCATGTGGTATTTAATACAGTAGGAAAAATGTCCCAAGATTCTCTGAGGTATATAACTTATATAGCCAAACTGGAAGCAAAGCTCTCTTCACCCAAGACTGGACTAGACAGTCAAGAGGAGAAGGCAAACACTTGGACCACACCACACTCATCACATAGTCCCTCAAAACCTACACCACCAAAACACATGCATAGAAACACAAAACACAATTTCTACATTCGCAGAGGCTCTCAATAAAAACCTGCCCAAGCATCAGGGACCTCCAAAGCAGAAACGCAAGCAAACTCCACCCCCCCAACACAACCCAAATGACACATAGCCCACAAACTCAGTGTGCCACTCAACCACAGCCCATAAGGCATAACAACATATTCAACACTCTAGTCATAGGTGACTCTATAGTCAGGCACACTGATATTCCACTCACCAGGCTAAACAAGGAGAAAGTTACTGTCAGGTGCCAGGATCTGCCACATAACGCACGCACTCAGGTCACTCCACAACAAGTACAAATATGACACTGTCATTGTCCATGTTGGTGTGAATGACCTGAGACGTACCTCCCTGGACTACATGAAAAGAGACATGGAGGATCTCTCCGATCTTGTAGCGAGACATGGAGGATCTCTCCGA
The DNA here is from genome assembly GCF_019279795.1 of Protopterus annectens. Lineage (NCBI taxonomy): Eukaryota > Metazoa > Chordata > Ceratodontiformes > Protopteridae > Protopterus > Protopterus annectens. The sequence continues at coordinate 1,867,199,078 of NC_056733.1, forward strand.
TCTTGTAGCCCAGGCAGGTATGACCCTAGCCCTGAGTAGCATCCTGCCATCACCCAAAATGATGCCACAGTACAAGGACAAAATGATTGACTTCAACAATTGGCTAAGCTTCTGGTGTCATTCTAAGGGGATCCAGTATTTGTCTGCCTGGGATGACATGATCGACAGACCACGATGCTTTGCCAGAGATGGCCTGCACCTGTCGCCCTTGGGATTCCGGATACGGGCTAAGGTTCTTGTCACTCTTATAGTGCCTTTTTTAGGCAAGGTTCAAATGGCAAATTCACCACCGTAACAGGTACAAGCAAGCCAAATCTGAGGGTAATGCTACTCAATGCTAGAAGTCTAAACCTCAAAATGCACTCATTCGAGGCACTCCTTAAAATGGAGAACATCGACATCTTTGCAGTGACAGAGACCTGGTTCAAAGCTCCAGAGAGCACCCCTGCATTACCAGGCTATAATTCATACCACACCTGTTGGCCACCTAACCCAGAAAGAAGCACTAAAGGTGGAGGCGTGTCCATATTCATTAAGGATATCCACACCTCCAGGCTAGTTACACAGCATAATGCATCCGAGATTATCCAAGTGCAACTAACTCTGGGCAAGACCGCAATCCAAATTGTAGCTTGCTACAGACCCCCCCACCATGCCCCAGGATTCCCACTCCTCATTTCTTGATACACTGTAAAGTATTATGGTACAACCCAACACCCTAATAATGGGCGATTTCAACTACCCCACCATTAACTGGGAAAACTACTCATGTACCAGCTCTTTTGCTCAATATTTTCTGGAATTCATAAATTCCAATGCCTTGGATCAACTTTTTCACACCCCCACCAGGGGCACCAATATCCTAGACCTGGTCATTACCAACATGGGCAACCAGTGTTCCACACCAGAGGTCAATTCCTCATTGGTCAGATCCGACCACAAGCTAATCACCCTAGATATCCACATCCCGCCCCCACCCCCAATTAGGGAAACCACCGTGAAAAACTTCTCCAAAGCCAACTTCACACTTCTTAAGACAGAAGTGGCAAACTTCATGACACCCATGCAGACGGGCAATAGAAGTACAATTGCTGAATCCTACACAAATGCACTCCATAAGCACTTACACGAGTGCATGGATCATGTTATCCCTAATAGAACCAAGATGCTATCCTTCTAAAAAAAGGAAGCCAATCTGGTGGTCCTCTGCCATAAACAAACTCTACAACAGAAGAAAGAAACTGTTGCAAAAAAGAGTAAAGTCCCATGACTGGAGGAACTCCCTGGTCAACCTCAGTAAGAAGCTGAGATCCCTCATAAAATCCTCCAAAGCTAGTTATGAAAACAAAATTGCCACTGACTCTAAGGACAACCACAAAGCATTCTATAGCTATGTCAAGAATCTCAATGGCAACACTCAGATCTGCTCTGAGTTACAGCACAATGGCACTAAATATAGAGAACCAACTGATATTGCCAAAATCCTGGCAGTTAGGTTCAGTGCTAACTTTACCCCCCTCTCACCCCCTAGAGGGTCCATCTCTATACTGGAAGAATGCAAAGTTCCTGTAATCATGGCTACACTGGTAAAAAACACACTCTCCAAAGCCAAGAATATAGCATCCATGGGACCTGACAATATCCCAGGCTGCGTTCTGCATGAACTACAGAATGAACTGGCACTCTACCTAAATACTATGTTCAGTCATAGCCTCAGCTCAGGCTTTATGCCCACTGAATGGCACACCGCGATGGTTATCCCACTCCACAAAGGCAGAGCCACGATGAACCCTGGGAACTACCGCCCCGTTAGCCTGATGAGCTTGGCCTGCAAGGTCATGGAATGTATCATCATGGAACTCATAAACAAAGACATTGGTAATCTCCAAACTCTGGACCCTACCCAGTTCGGGTTTGTAAAAGGCAGATCATGTCTCCTAAACCTGACTGACTTCTTTGAAGCAGTCACCAAAGCCATAGGTGAGGGTAAGGTGGTTAACCCAGCTTATCTAGATCTCGCCAAGGCTTTTGACACCATCCCCCACTCTGGAATTATAGATAAGCTCACTAAACTAGGTATAAATCCCTATGTCACAAGATGGGTTGCCAACTGGCTCATGGACAGAACCCACACTGTGAAAGTAGCAGACTCCAAATCGGACTTCAGACCAGTGACAAGTGGAGTACCACAGGGTTCATTCCTGGATCCTCTCCTGTTTGGTATCTACTTCTCTGAAGTACAGGCTAACACAGAAGGTCTTTGGCTAACAAAGTTTGCAGATGACTGCAAACTAGGAGCCATAATCAAAACTCCTAATGATGTGGACATACTACAAAAGGGCCTCACTGAGACAGATGCCTGGTGTCAAAGCCATGGCCTGAAGCTCAATGCCAAAAAGTGTATTGTCATCCCCTTTGGTAAAAACTCTGTATCCATGAACTACCACATAAGTGGTAGTCTACTTAACGCCAAAAGTGTGATAAGAGACCTTGGGACACAGGTGGACAGTAGTCTCTCCTTTGATAATCACATTGCCACAGTGGTCAGGAAATCCTTCTACGTGACTCACCTCATCACAAAAGGTTTCTCATCCAGAAAAAAAAAGAGGTCATTATTCCCCTCTACTCGTCACTCATTAGACCCATTATAGAGTACAACACCCCTTTTGGTATGTACCTCACAAGACATCTACAACAACTGGAAAGGCCACAAAAATACCTCACAAAGAGGATTACTGGCCTCAAACAGATGCCCGATGCAAACCATCTCAAAAAACTCCAGCTTTACTCTGTTGCATATCGCCTACTCAGAGGCGATCTTTGCCTAACATACAAAGCTATGTCAAACCCAGAGCTGCTGGACATGCTCCACTTAAAGAAATTCCAATCCCTCCGAGCTACACGCTCTAGGGACCTAAACCTTGTCTTCACAATAAACAGGACATGCTGGAGGGATAGATTCCTGTCCCAGAGACTTCCTATACTCTGGAACAGACTACCTATCTATGTCAAACAGAGCTCCTCATTAGCACTCTTCAAGAAAAATCTTGATGATTGGATGGGAAATAGGAAATTCACCCTAGGGATCACTTCTGTGGCTCTGCTCGACAAGGGCACAGGAAAATATTTTTCTTGGGTGGTGAAAGCCTGGTACCTTTTTGGCTAGGCTTATATAGGCCCTAGGGCTAATAACCTAGTACCTACCTGTGAACCTATAAGGTGGCTGGTACTGGTGGCAGTATGTTACAAGGGACATCTGATTGTATGGACACAAGTGCCAAAAACGTAGTACTTGAGGTGTTTACAGCAGGCTCGGTAGCCACAGTAGCAAATATGATCAAGAATAATAAAAGTAATGCAACAAGGTATCCAATGCTATCACAACAGGGCTGCTGTTTATCAGGGCTGTAAGCAATCAAACATAGAAACTATACAATATAGTCAAAAGAGGTGGTTCTATCTCAGGATGACTGCAGTATAGCAGGGCAGTAAATAATCAGCTATAGCAGAACTACAGTACTGTAGCTACAGTTTAGAAATACATAAAAGTGCATAACAATTAGCAAAGCTAAATTCAACCTCAGTAACTGGCAGAAGGTGCCACAACTGCCACCAGACACACCCAAGAGCAGCCAGGCACAGATTATCAGTAAGATGGTTCCCAGGAAGGTGCTGCAACCTGCCACCACAAACAACCAGGTGCAGGTGATCACTAAAGTATACTAGTGCAAATGATAGTGGCTGGGAAGAATAAGTAAGTTGCCAAGATAAGTACTTGCTACTATCTTATGCACTCCAGTGCTGTGTTGTATATTCATTAAACCTGCTGCAATTCCCAGATGTTGTGGGAACATTTTTCCATTCGAATCTGGTTGCAGAGTATAAGGCAGGTAGATCATGAGAAAGCCCAACACAGTAGAATGGCAAAATGAATAAATGCAACAAGTTTAATGCAGATAGCACAGTGCACAGGCCAGTGAAAAGCTAGCATTTCTATGTAACCTCTAGTAATAAAAACCACAAACAACCCCAGCAGTAGCCCTTTCTCTCAAACTGTCTGAGTCATTTAGTCCAGTTTCGGATGCAAAATTATAACAGCACTAAAAACAACCATTAAATCTGCAGTAGCACAATATATTGTATAAAGTAAGTGCAGAGACATTTATTTTGCAGATGTTGTGGAACTGTTAATCTGCTAAATCTAGTAACAGACTTCAAGGCAGGCTAGTCCTGCCAAAGCCTAGCAAAATAAGAGTGGCAGTATTATCAAACATAAAAAGTTTAAAACAGAACACAGAGCAGACCAATGAAAAGTCAGCACTGCTATATTAACCATTAGTAATGCTAATCAGAAAGAACAGAAGCCTCTTCTGTCACCAAGGAGAAGGGGAAGGAATAGAGCAATTTCAGATGCAAAATTGCCATAGCAGAAAAACAGAGCCTTAAAATCAGTCCGAATGCATTCTATTGTATAAAATAAGTGTAGGTGAGTTTATTTTTACGATGCTGTGGAACTGTTTTTTCAGTCAAATCCTGTAGCAAAATTCAAGGCAGATTAGTGATGTTGACTCCCAGCACTATACTTCAATCACTGCAGCAATGACATGAAGGGGACCCATCTGGTGCTTTAAGGTTTGCAGCGCACTTTGGAGCAATGGAGGAGTAACAGACTTTTTATAGAAAACAAATAGGTGAAATACCTGTATTGTACTTCTTGTACTGGAGCTGTGATATGGGGGGTGGTTGATACTACTACTGCAGCTGTGACATCCTGTATTGTACTTTATAGCAATAAAGAATTAACATACAATTTTAGAGCACATTTGCACACACACACACACACACACACACACACACACACACACACACACACACACACACACACACACACACGCATGCACATACACTGTTGCAACATAATACTATTGGTGTTGTCTTTTTCTGACTTAATATAAGCTACTGTATATTAAAATGCCTGCCTGCAGCACCTAACATAACCATTTCCTGCTGAACTGAGTACAAATGATGAGAGACATATAGTAAACAACAACATGCTCACCACAGCTCTCATCCTTCCCTCTCCAAAATGTAAAATACTGCGTCTTACAACCTAGAGCAAATGGACACAATATAAAACACTTATGAACAGCTGCCATTAGGAAGCCCACAGCATGATTAATAACTGTTTCTTTGCAGAAAGTTGTTTTGATCAGGTATTGTAATTCACTATTATTTACCTTGGGTATTTAAAAATATGTTTTTTGATAATGAGTATGTGATAGACCCTTTCATTGTAAAACACTGTGGAACATAGTTGTCAACTTCTTCGTTGAGATACAGGGACAAAAAAACGAACATCAGGGTAGTGGAGTTTAATGGATTAAGAGGACTAAGGGGCACTTTTATTTACTTTACTGAACTACTGATGCACAGTCATGGAACTTAGTGATCATCATCGCACCCAGTAACTTCTGTAGAAAATATATAGTGACTTTTTTTGAATGATAGGACTGGCAGCATTAATGGGGACCCTAGCTAGCACTGGACACCTTGTGCTAAATCCGGCTCTGAGTAAAGCACAATATAATTAAAAGCAAATAATTAGAATTAGAAGTTGCCAACAAATATTAAGAAATAACTTTCCTGTGGGGACTAAGTTCTACACAATCGCATCTCTTGGATGTTAAAGTATTATCTGTTTTATTCATCTGACTCAAGTTTTGTGAACAATAGTTTTAAACATAATACTTAAAAGTGATTATGAAAAAACAATGTCATTATTTCTTAGACCTCCAGTAACATTTTTATTGAATACATCAACATTAATTGTAAACTTTCAAAACAAACTGAAAAATATCGTAACCAGAAGCACAGTCCACACTTATTTATTATAAAGCACGTTTCGTTCGATTTATAGTTCTGGTAAAAATCTAACGAAAAGCGCTTTATAATAAATAAGTGTGGACTGTGCTTCTGGTTGCGATATTTTTCAGTTTGTTTTGGGCATGTAAATGTTTTCGCTAGTTTAGTCACTTAATTGTAAACTTTGTTCATTTGCACACAATTTTGCCTAAAAAATACTGGCTCCAGAATATCTTAAGCCAGTAACCAGCCTGTGATTTGTAATATATAACTACATTATGTTATATAACTACATTATGTACAAAAAAAAATGACACAATTAGGATTGACTAGTTTCTGTAGGATAGAATAAATTAAGTATAAATGTGCAACATTTTTTTTTTATTGTTTTTGCAGAAATGATCTACAGTGTCTTTAATGCAACACAGCCAGAAGCAGTGCAGTGGCAAAATTCATTGACAAAAACATTTTCCAGGCAGCCTATAGTCTCAAAATTCTCCTGGTTTGAGGTGACTTTAAATATATGAGCAGCAAAAAGTCTCATCTCTGATCAAAGTTTTGTATAATTTATTATGAAATTCCCACTGGTGCATCTTCTAAGCCACCATTAAATAGGTGTTCATTACCATTGTATTCCTGAGTATAACAGGTGAAGTTCCAGAGTTCTTTAGCCCTGTCATAAGTACTGAAAAGGCATAGTGAACACACGTGATTTTAATATAATGTTATTGATTACATCATCAATGCCGTCATACTGATTTTTCCTTTATTTCATTTCTAGGGGTCTACATACTATCATATACAGGAAATAATTGTGAGTCTCCTCAGGACAGTGAACAGGACTGTCATTTCACTGGGAAGAAATAGCAACGTAACTGTAAGTCACTTCAGTCCAGCAATCATTTATTGTCACAGCATAGATGAAAGTTTTGCAATCATTTAACCACAGAGAACCTGCTATGGTTATTTATTTATGTGTGTGTGCATTAATTATGCAAGTCAGTCTGTGGATATATTGTCTCACTGTTTGTGAGCATGGTACATTTTCATTTATTTTTGTTCTATGTGCTAGGAATGCATAAACACCAAGTATACCCAACATTGCAAAAGTAGGCACTCCAGTCAATGGAAGGATAGTAGAGGTCATACGTGCTGAAGAGACATTGTTTATAAAGATATCCTCTGCGAATGCCAGGAACCTTTTCATAGATATCTGGAGCCATAGGTTTATAGGTTCTAGGCTAATGGCCCTGGAGCCTTTACAAGCCTAGCCTGACCTTAATTCCCAGTGCCTCTGTCAAGCAACTGGAGTGATCCCTGGGGTGAATTTTCTATTTCCCATCCACTCATCAAGATTTCTCTTGAATATGGCCAGTGAGGTGCTCTGTTTGACATGTATGGGAAGTCTATTCCATAGCATGGTCAGTCTCTGGGTTATGAACCTGTCCCTCCAGCACATTCTGTTGATTGTGGTAATGAGGTTGAGGTCTCTGGAGCGTGTGGTGTGGAGGGATTGGGATTTCTTTATATGTAGCATTTCTAACAGAGCTGGGTCAGACATGGCTTTGTAAGTCAAGCAGAGATCGCCTCTAAGTAGGCGATATGAGACAGAGAATAGTTGGAGTTTTTTGAGTCTGTCATTATAGGACAAGTGTTTAAGGCCTAGCATCCTCTTTGTGAGGTACTTTTGCAGCCTGTCCAGTTGTTGGAGGTGTCTAGTGAGGTACATGTCAAAAGGGCTGTTGTACTCGATGATTGGCCTAATGAGGGAAGAGTAGAGGGAGACAATAACCTCTTTCTTCCTAGATGCAAAACCCTTAGTAATGAGATGGGCCACATAGAAGGACTTTCTGACCACAGTGACAATGTGGTGGTCAAAAGAGAGGTTGCTGTTAACCTGTGTTCCCAGATCTCATATAACATCTTCTGTGTTCAGTGGACTACCATTGATGTGGTAATTCATGGGAACCGAGTTTTTCCCAAAGGGGATGATGACGTATTTTTTGGCATTGAGCTTAAGGCCATGGTTCTGACACCAGGTGTTAGAGGCCTTTCTTCAGGATGTCAGCATCACTTGGGGAGTTAATAAGAACTCACAACTTGCAATTGTCTGCGAACTTTGTTAGCCAGAGTCCCTTCATGTTGGTCTGAATTTCAGAGAAGTCGATACCAAACAGGAGAGGACCCAAGACCGAACACTGTGGGACTCCACTTGTGACTGGTCGGCAGTCTGACTTGGAGTCAGCTACTTTCACACTGTGGATTCTACCTGTGAGACAGTTTGCAACCCACCTAGTGATATAGGGGTTGATGCCTAGCTTAGTGAATTTTTCTATGATTCCTGAGTAGGGAATGGTATCAAAGGCCTTGGCCAGATCAAGGTAGGCTGTGTGAACCACCTTGCCTTCATCCACAGCTCTGGTGAATGACTCAAATAAGTCGACCAGGTTGAGCAGACATGATCTACCCTTCCCAAAACCAAACTGTGTGGGATACAGAGTTTGGAGATTACCTATATCCTTGTTTATTAGGTCCATGATGATGCGTTCCATAGCTTTGCCTATCAGACTCATCAGGCTAATGGGGCAATAGTTCCCAGGGTCTGTAGTCACTCCTCCTTTGTGAAGAGGGATGACTGTAGCAGTATGCCATTCGGTAGGGACAAAGCCTGAGGTGAGGCTGTGAATGAACAGGGCAGACAAGTGTGGTGCCAGTTCACTCTGTAGTTCACTCAGAACACATCCAGGGATATTGTCAGGTCCCATAGAAGCTGTATTCTTGTCCTTGGATAGTGCTGTTTTAACCTGTGCAGCAGTAGTACTGGGTGCCTGGCAGTCTACTGGTATTGTGATTGGTCCTTTGTGAGGGGAGAGAGGGGTAAAGTTGGCAGTGAATCTGTCAGCCAGTAAACTGGCATTATCTTTTGGCTCGGTATAAGAGGTACCATTGTGCAGTAGCTCAGAGCAAATTCTGGGTATTGCCATGGAGATTCTTTACATAACTATAGAAGACCTTGTGGCTGTCTTTACTATCTGCTGCAATTCTGTTTTTATAGCTAGCTTTAGAGGATTTGATGAGGGATCTCAACTTTTTGTTGAGGCTGATAAGGGAGTTTTTCCAGTCTTGGGACTTCACCTTATTCTGCATCAGTTTCTTCCTTCTCATGTAGAGTTTGTTTATGGCAGGGGACCACCAGATTGGCTTCCTTTTTTTGGAGGAGAGCATCTTGGTTCTATTGGGTATGGCGAGATCCATGCATTTGTGTATGTGTTTGTACAGTGCATTGGTGTATGATTCGGCAGTCATGCAACTATTCTCCATTTGCATGGGTGCCGTGAAGTTAGCCACCTCTGTTTTCAGTAACCCAAAGTTAGCTTTGGAGAAGTTTTTTATGGTGGTTACCTTTGCGGGGTGGGGGGGGTGGGAGGGATGTGGATTTCCAAGGTAATTAGTTTGTGATCGGATCTAACCAGGGAGGAGTTGACTATTGGTGTAGAGCAACAGTCGCCCATGTTAGTAATGACCAGGTCAAGGATGTTGCTACCTCAAGTGGGGGTAAGAACTTGCTGGTTCAGGGCATTGGAATTAATGAGTTCCAGGAAACGTTGGGCAAGTGTATTGGTACATGAGAAGCTTTCCCAGTTAATGGAGGGGTAGTTGAAGTTGCCCAGTATGAGATTGTTAGGTTGGACCCTAATATACTTCAGGGCGCTTAGGAATGTGAAGTGTTAGTCTTGGGACTTAGTTGGGACCTATACCAGGCTACGATCTGAATCGCTGTCTTACCCAATGTTAGCTGTACCTGCAGTATCTCTGATACATTATGTTGGGCTACCAGTCTCCTTTATGAATATGGAAACACCACTGCCTTTGGAGCTTCAGTCCAAGTCCTGGGGCGAAAGGTGTAGAATGAGTTATAGCCTGGAAGTGTAGGGGTGCTTTCTGCTACTTTGAACCAGGTCTCTGTTACAGCACAAATGTCAGTGTTCTCCATTTTAAGGAGTGCTTCGAGCGAGTGCATCTTGAGATTTAGACTTCTAGTATTGAGCAGCATGACCCTCAGATTGAATTTGTTTATAGCTGTTACAGTGGTAATTTGGTCTTTGGAACACAGCCTAAAAAAGGCAATATAAGGGTGGGAAGACCCTTGGCCAGTATCCGGAAGCCCAGGGGTGACAGATGCAGGCTGTCTCTGGCAAAGCATCAAGGTCTGTCAATCATGTCATCTCAGGCAGACAGATAGAGGGTAATCAATAGCAGGCTATTAGTTGGAAATTAGATTTCTCTTAGGTGAGCTGTAGTTCAGTAAGCTCACTTGGGGTAGTGTCTTGGTATTCATTTTGAAGGGATATTGTCCCTTATGAACACTGACACTCCACCACTGTTAACGGTGGGCCTGATGGCATGGTACACACAAAACCCAGCCACAAAAGGGGTGCTCTGTAAAGATTTGAACCATATCTCTTTAACAGTGCATATATGGATACATTCCAAATCCAGATGTGCCTCAAAGTTAGGCAGTTTTTTGTTAAGACTCCTGGCATTGAGTAGAGTCACCTTAATGTCATCCAGTTTGTGCTTGTAAAAGTTTATTAATTTGGCATGTTCATTCGATTTACTTTGCCTAAAAAATGCAAAATGGGGCAGCTCCAACATGTCCTTCTGTATTGTCTTGAGCAGTTTTTATGAGTCATTTACTCACACATGGGCTACAATCATGTCATAGTCATATTTGCAGGAGGAGAAGGTCTTGAGTGCCCTAGTTATATCCAGCATCTTGGCTCCTCGGAAACAGCTGCCTGTCACCCTGTCCTTGTCCTTCTTTTTGTTTTCATTGCACACAGTGGCTGCCAGTCTCAGCCTTCCAGCAGACTACCCCTCTCACTGTTCTAGCAGACAGAAACAATTTGTGTCATCTGTGTAATGAAGCTTTGTAATTATGCATGAAAGCCATTTTTAGTAATCTGGCAGTATGTGTATACCCCAACGTTATTTATCTGCTTTTCGTTTCATAAATAGCATTGCATATTTTTGTAATACAGTCTCGGTGTTTAGAAGCACAAATAATCCTGTATTTCTCATTATCAGAACATACTATGTCTGTTTCACACACACACACACACACACACACACACACACACACACACACACACACACACTCACACACACACACAAAATGTCACATTAAATTGCACTATAATGTACAATACAATCCATTCTTAAGTTTCTGGATGAAATTATGACTGCTAGAAATATATTGGTCTGTACATTACTCAGCTGAAATCAGCAGGGGATAATCAATAAGGATACCGTTTTCTAATTCTGTATTACTTCTGTAGTGAATCAGACCTTATTATGACTGTACTATAATTATTTTTGCTGCTTTATCACCACAGCTGAGGCAATGCTTAGTATGTCTTTACTTTCACAATGGTTTATGTTTGCACTTTGTAACCTCAATGCAGAATGTTTTAATGCTGACTCCTCTGTGAGGCAGAACTGTTACAACAATGGCTGGCGCATCACATTTCCTAATGCACGAATCAGAAACCTTGCCAAGATATCACACTGGTGCTTTTGAAGTTGTACAAATGCTGTGTTCTATGATCATAAGTATGACGATGAAAGAATGCTCTCTGTAATCAGCATTATAGTACATCCATTACTAATGGTCAATAAAAAGTGATTTGTTTTTGGCAGGTTTAGTGTGTGCTACTCTGTATTAGAAGTCAGCTTATTATTTCCTAGAAAACACACCAGTCAGTGTTAGTCTTTACATGTCAGACAGGAAATTGGCTCTTGACAAATAGCCTGTATGCTGGTTAAAAAAATATCAGTCTGTATCTGTCTCGGCATGGGGAAGAATCTGAACAGCGTAGACTAAAGTTAGATGTACTGAACTTAATTAAGTTGGCAAATCTCCTTTCCTGAAAACCATCTACCAGCAGGATCCAAGCACCTATGCTCCAAACTATCAGTCACCTGGACCTGGGTTCCTTAATTCCAACCACAGCTATGTAAGCTCTGTACTGTGGCAGCCAGAAGTGTCTAACAGCTTTAAAAGCTATTCATTGATATGAGGGACACTTTGTTTTTGTGGACTACCAGTGCTGCAGTGTTGTGTGTTGCAGCTTTCAAAACTGTGAAACACTATGCTCCCATACTTTTGTTTTAGTTGCAGTGTAAGCTGCTGTGCTATGAAGAATTATGATCAGGTTTCCATTCATAACTTTTTGTTAATGTGTTCTCCAAATAGATTCAAGAAATTCACCTTCAGAGTGAGTTCACTTCTCAAACTTCACTCTTGAGTTGTATTTCTCAAATCCATTTACTGAACACATTAATGTATTGGTTGTAATCATTGACTTGATCATAATTCTCTGTCTTGAGAAAAGAAATCAGTCTATCAGACTGAAATCCCTCAGCCCATTATGTAAAGTGGTTCCCCAGTACTGGAATATCACTTTTCAGATTTATGCTTGCATGAAACTGGACACTTTCCAGCTGTATATATGAAAAATGTGTACAGCACTACTGCTGTGTATAGGAATAATTAATAATTTTGTTCAGTTTACCAGGGCATTCTCCATTACAAGGTCCGTTGGATTATAGCAGATCTGTAGCCAGATGTCTTATGATACACTATAAATAAACTGCACACTGTACAGGTTACCTGGTTTGACTACATGTTATACAGGTAACCTGATTTGGGTGGCAAGGTCATATTTTCTGAGCAGGGATTGCTTGCTCTATAAAGATGGATGCTAGGCACATGCAATGATGTAAGTAAATGTGCATCCTACCATACAAAAAAGACAGCAAGTAAATTAGGAGAAGTTCCATATAGTAGGATCCATAACCATTCTGTTTAGCAAGTTTGAGTTAGTGATACATAATGCCCGGAATTCAGAAAGGAGTTAGTACTGGTGAAGTGCTTTGTGACACAGTCAGCAGTTTTTTAAACTCTCTGTGTTTCATGGAATGGGATAATGTATTCATTTTAAACTAACTTGCATAACATTTAGGTGCAATACTATGTATTTTAGGAGCATAGTTAGCCCCATTTCCATGAAACATGGAATGATTAAAAAAAACAGCCAGTCATGCTGTGTAGGACTTTGCTGATTATTTTCTGAATTCCACTGAATGATTTTTCATCTGGCCTGTGTGGTAGTTGTTATTGAAATGAAGCCAGAAGTTATGCACAAGTGGATGTCTGCGGAAAACTGATGAAGAACTATTAAACTCTGGTGCTCACAGGATAAAGAATGCACATAGTGACAAATGTTTCATTCATACTGTTTTATAAATTAATGTTGATTCACACTGAATAATAACCAACATTACTTATTCTTGATTTCTGGACGTAGTTGGAGAACTCTTACTTATTTGTTGAAGGCTCCCATTGTCTAATGCAAACCACTGCTGTGGCAGATTGGTTTTGTTAATATCTTGAAGGATCATTAGAAAGCAATTACATAGCAGTCATATAGATTTTTGCTACTTGAAAAACAGACTGAATTTCTAGCAGCCAATACAAAGTACAATGTATAATGTACTTTTGCAGAAATAATGTTACCAGAATTATTATAATTTTTGATGCATCTTCCATCCAAAACCAGAAAGCATAACAGAAAGTGACACTGAAATATACTGATACTGCTATCATGTAGAATAAGCGTGTATTCACTACTTGAATGCTTCTTGAGCAAGCCAAATACCTGATGTAAGTTTGGAGCAATCAACTGTTTTAATGGTTATTGAGCACACTTTTAGCTATAACTGTTCCCATGAAATGCACAACGGGCAAGCTGATACAAATTGGACCACCAACAGCTCAGTTACACATATATTTCTCAGGCTGCACAGAGGGACTGTTTTAAACAGAAGATATGCAAATCTCAGCTGAAAAAAATAATCATGACTGTACTGGTACAAATGTATAAAAAAGTAAGAAAACAATAATTTTATTTACAATAAATGCAACAGCAGCATTATGGATAGATGCAGAAGTAATTTCCTCTCCCTGAGTGTAATGCAGCTTTTTGGGTCTTAGAAGATATTCAACAACAATATCAAGTGAGAATTTCTAATAGTGTACATGCGTGTGTGTGTGTGTGTGTGTGTGTGTGTGTGTGTGTGTGTGTGTGTGTGTGTGTGTGTGTGTGTGTGTGTGTGTGTGTGTGTGTGTGTGTGTGTGCATGCGTGTGTGTGTGTGTGTGTTACAGAAGCAGTGGCATGACTGCTATCTCTGTCTTTCTCTCTGTCTCTCTGTGGTGATGGGAGTGGTTAAACACATTGAAGATGGGTAATGATGGACCTCTTGCTTATGTCAAGGGGTCTCAGGGTGAGCTTTAAAGCAACTGGCCTGTCATTCTAACAGCTGTTTAGGTTATGTAATGGAGAAGACACGAAGAAGAGAGCTGATGGAGTTCTTACAGGCCAGTGGCCTCAATCCATGCCATCAGCATTTTGTTACACAAGTAAGAACTTGTCAGTTTATTTAATCCTATTGTAGAAGTGAGTAATGACTTAACTGATAGGACAGTGCAGTGCACTTTGACATGCTTGTATTTACGGAGGCCTTACACTTTATGACTCACAGAAGATTTGTGCAAAATCTTAAATATATGGGCATGAGGCTGGTGAGGAGAAGATCATTTAATCTGGACAGGAGCAGGCTAAGTAGGGAGATCTAGAGAAAGATATTTAAGTTATAGCTTGACAAAAGATTAATTGCCATGGATACCCTAGGAGACAGTTCTGAAACCTCTGCTATTCTGCATGTTTATGTTAGATGTAACTAGATCTCTGTAAAGAAAAGTGTAGCTATGACTGGATTAACAGTTTTATATAAATTAGTGCCTGAAGAGTTACACAAACATATATGCATATGGTGCAGAGTTTGGGACAGTAATCATAAATAGACTAAAAGAACAGTCTCTGGTATGACCTTGGAATGACAATGATGACTGGTGACTAGTAATAACTCTGGTTCTGTGCTGATAAGTTCAAGCTATGTGACTTATGTATGATATGGAATTAAGGCCTGGCACTTCACTTCCCTACTTGCCTAGTAAACTCTGTATATGGCGGTAGCTGTCACTAGGGTTACTATAGGAGTCAAATGAGATGTGATGTAACAGCATTAGATGGAGGGATGGATGGAAATAACTTGTGGTGGGGGTAGCCATTAGGAGAATATGAGTTATATTTAATGAACTAGCAGTTCTCACTTCAAAATGAAGTCATCTAGCTTTGCCTTGACAACTTTCTACCTCATTTCACAGATAGATAAGTCAAAGATAATGTGACCTAAAGCCAAAAAAGACAACAGTGGTGGAAGAACCCCAATTTCAATGATCCTTCCACTTTTGTACAACTTCTTAAAGATAATTTTTGTACCACTGACCCCACAAATGATCACCCTGCACAATGACTAATAAGCTCCAAGTTCCTATATTACAAAAGGAAGACCGAGAATGTAATTATTGGCTATTAGTCGTACAAGGTATGATGCAGTCTGCAATAACACTTTGAAAATTGCTCACCCTTTATCTGTATGCCACTCCTGCTTATTCTTGACTTGTATCTGAAACTTGATTCCTTTGGGAAGCTTTGCCCCTTTTCCCAAGCAGAGGAATTCGAGTTGTGGTGGCAAGTGTCACTCCATCTTTGCCTTTTTCACCTTTAGAAGTCCTTAAGAAGCAAATTGCTGGTTGCAGCATAGATTTTACCTTCTTAACTTTTGGAGAAATGTTTCCAGGCCAACAATGCCATCATAGGAATATAGATCTTGATGTAGGGAATGTATTTGGCTGGCTACTCTGCCTATTTCCTTTCCTAAAATGTAATAACTAAACAAAGAAATAATAAATAAATAAATACGTAACTAAGAAAGTAAGTAACTAGGTAAGTAAAATAAAAATTATTACTAAGATTGTTTCACACTGTGTTTTCCCCGGTCAACACTATAAACAATCTGTTGATTATGTGAGAGTTACCCATTTAAAAAATAGTAGCCAGCACACCAGTGTGAGATGAACCAATGTACTCTTTAATGGAGTAAAAGCAAGACAAACCAGTTTCGGCTGTTAAACCAAAGCCTTTGTCAGTGTCAAATGGAATAATCAGCAATACCACAAATAAATATTAACCACAATTAGTAACCAGGCATCCCATAGGTTGATCATAATAATCCATTGAGTCCAGGTGGGGATAATCCCCCCAGTCTAACAATCCACTTATTTTCTTTATTATCCAATATAGTATGCCAATCAATAGGGTTATTCCTTTTGCCTGAGAAAGTGTCTATAGTAGTGAATCTGTAAGCAGCAGATGAATGTATTACACAATGTTTGTATAGGACATTTGTAATCCTTTTGTGTTTAATGTCACTTAAATGCTGGCTGACCCAAAATTTAAATGTCTTAGAGGTTTGGCCCACATAAAAGGCCCCACAGGAACACGTCGCAAGATATATCACCCAGTCTGTGGAACAGTTAGCAAAAACGTTGATGTCATAAACTCTACTGGTGTTCCGAGTACTGAAACTCTTAATTTTGTTAATTTTATTGTAGTGAACACAGTGATCACATGGAAAACATCCAATAACAGCCTCGCCTGTCAGTGTAGACTGTGTCGAACCCCTAACTTTATTCAACCTCTGTTTATAGTGATTTAAATGTGCCCCCACTGTCTTTCCTCTTCTGAAACCAAAATGGCATCTATTCTGAATGACCCCATCCCAATTTGTGGTCATACAATAATATGTTCCAATTCTGATGAATAACCTGACAAAACATGTAATTGTTTCGACCATATGTGGTAATAAACCTGTGTTGAGAGAAATTAGTTTTAGGTTTATCCTGATATGCCATAAGATCAGACCTGTCTCTACATGATACCTGATGACACGCCATGGTGATAGCCACTGGTTTATAACCCCTGCATTTAAATCTGCGAACCATATCCTGCCTGGAGTTCTCATATTGTTGGGCATCGGAACAAATACTTTTAAGTCTGATAAATTGTGACTTGAGAATGTTACGGGTGACATGTGGCAGATGAAAACTGCTGGCATGTAATATGGAGTTGTATTGAGGGAACTTGCGAAAAACTTGGGTGTTCAATGTACCATCAGCATTCTTAGTCACTAAAACATCTAAGAAAGTTATCTGATGTTGATCATGGTGGCAAGTAAATTGTAAACCCCATTTATTATCGTTGATGTATTGAACAAATTCTTCAAGATATTCTGCATCTCCCCTCCATATAAGCCAGCAGTCATCTAAATAGCGGCACCAAATATCAAGTTCAGGTATATAAATATTATGTAGGGCATCATAAATCAATTGCTCCTCTACATACGCCATAAATAAATCTGCGTATATAGGGGCAAATGATGCCCCCATGGCGATTCCACGTGTTTGCCAAAAACATTCCTCTTGATAGTAAAACATGTTCATAGTAAGAACTTTTCTGTAAGCCCAATCAAAAAAGTATTGAACCCAGGAGGATATAGCTCAGAGATCCATAACCAATATTCCACAGCCAAAAGACCGGCCCAATGTGGAATATTGGTATAAAGGGTGGTTACATCCAAAGTACATAGAAGCCATTCTGGTTCAGTTTGGGCATCAGAAAGAATCTGTAAAAATTCTGCGGTATCTTTTATTCTTGATCAAACATGTTTCAACAAAGGTTTCAAATATTTTGTAAGAAAAACAGATGTAGGTTCTAAAGGGGATCTTCTCCCTGAGGAAGAGTTACTCATTTAAGAAAATAATTTTTTTTATGAGAAAGAACGATTTTTATTAACCATTTTCAGGAAATAGTAAATAATAATCTTTTTTTGTGAAACTATCCTTTTTCTATTCATACAATGTTTCACACCATCGATTCTTAGTCTGCCTTAGCTTTTCACAAGCCTAAAACCCACACAAGCACTCTTTCTCAAGTGTTTAGAGCTGTCTGTTTTTTCCTACTTCACTCCTGTCGACATATACATTGTCTAGCTTTGTTTGACTTATCTTCTGCTATAACATGTTCTATTTATAAACAGCATTTAATCCAAGTAACTATACCGCAGGCTATCTTTTGAACTTTATAAATGGTCAAGTCTGCTATTGCATTCCTGTATGAATAACATGTTTGTAAATAGCACTGAGTATTTTCATGAAGCTGCTTTTAAATCTGAATCCTTAGCTGCTTCAAAAATTGTTAGTTGTATAGTTTTCTACATGTGCCATATCTTTGAAAAGGAGGACCATTCTGTTTAACTGCCTCTGATGCTGCTATCCCAGTTAATAGAGTTTCCTCTGGAAAGTACTGGACAAACTGTTATCAGTCTAAATCCTAGTGGCTTGATACTAGCATGCCGTATTAAATTTAGTACAAAAATGCACCACATTGTAGCCACGTTGTCCTCACCTGCTCACTAAGATATGATGATGGCATGACAGTTTGTTTTTTACAAGCCCTGAAAGACTCCCACTTTAGATGCTGTATCATTCCTCCTTCATGTCAGTAACAGATGTGTTAGATTCTTCTCCATGACTTCTTGGCTCCAAATGTCCCTGATTACATTCTTCTGAATTCAGCATCGTAATGTTTGGCCACTAGACATAAAAGGTTTCTTCCTCAGTGCATTTGTTGTTAGTTGCTCTGATGTAACAGAAACATGTAATTAAAGCTTCCATTAAATCATTATGTAGCTATAAGGCAGGTGAATATAACAGTAGCCTTTTTAATAAATATCTGGACCTAAATAGGCACACATTTTAGACATGACATAATAGTACACTGATGACATCTAGAGTGGCATTTGTTAGAATTATGGCTCATATTTCATTTAACTCTAAGTCTGAATGATAGTATGCATTTCACTTCCAGTGGGGAAAAGAATTTTCCCCTCATGGTTACATTAATATAAGCTGATAGTTTTACATCTTCGAAGTGTCATGAATCCAACTAGTTCGATTTTATTATATTGTTTTATTCAAATCAGTAATCAATACAAGAAATTGAACAGCGAATGAACAAAATATGAACTCGTAAATTAAGCAACAGCAAAAGACGAGACAAATTTGCAATCTGCTTGTGTTACTTTAGTAATACACAGTTAAGATACCAGAATATAGTATGACAAATGGTTACAAACAAGCATATTCCAGAATTTTCCATTAAACTTTTAATTTATGCAAACCTCCATCACAGCAGCTGTTTAGTAATTACATTCTAAACAACTTCAGGTCAGAATAATAATAAGTCTAATAAACTAATGCAATAAAATGGTTGCAAAACTCTAATAAAGTCACAAAATGGTCCGTATGATCTCACCCATAAAAGTAAACAAAACTGAGGTCTGAAATATTACTATTTGTCCAAACGACAGTTACTTCCATCTTCCATTCTCTACCAGCAACCTCCAGCAGCTATAAGCAGAAAAAGTCAGCCAAAAAAAATCCACCAAACAGGAGCTTTAATTGTGTGCTTTTATTCTTTATAACAGTAAAACAGAACATTATCAGTAACCAGCTAACAAATGCCACTTCCTTATATAAACATTTAGATATCATTCAACATAAGTTATCTGATCAGAAATTGTTGCCTTGGTAATGTAAAGAACCCACACATATTTAGTTTCCTTTTATATTATTATAATATCAGAAGGAAAAACAAAATATAAGATCATAATTTTGATGCAAAGAGTTTTAAAATACTGCTAATGGACACATGATCCTTAATTCCAGGGTGTTACATAGTATTTAACAATAGTTACCAGAAAAGCTGTCTGTATTCTAACTTAGCTTCCCAGCAACCCCCTTGTATAACTCCTTGAATGCTTGTATAAGGTCTTATTCAAGTCTTTCCTCTTAATTGCATTAGCATGAGCATATGTTGTCATTCTTAGGCATTTTTCAGTTTTATCTACATAAAATGCAATGCAGGATAAAGAAGTGGCTATGTAAACAATGCCCCTACAATTACAGTAAATGTTCTGTTGCCACAAATCACAATGGCATAAGAAGAAATGGTTACATTTATAGTATAGGTTCATAGGTAACTACTAGGCTATCTGCCCTTGGGGCCCATTTTTAAGCCTAGCCAGTTTCCCTCAAGGGCGAGATTCAAACTCTGTACCTTGTGCCTATGACGTAAACAGTTTTAATCCACGGGCTATTGCTGATTGTAAAAATAAACTCATACTGAAATGGTTGCTTCCAACACCCTTTTCTACAGTGATTACTGGAGCTCAACCCTCCAAATCCAAAACTAAGGAGACTATTTTAAAATCTTCCAAACCGTTAGCAACTGTTTCTTCTTCTTCTTTGGGGCCTCACAAGAAAAAGCAGAAGTCAGATCAGAAGACTTCCTCAATAATTTCAGTGCTGGGTCCGACAACTCCTTCGGCTTAGAGCACCTTGGATTCAACTCCTTTACCTATGACTAGCTACTCTCCTACTGTAGATCTAGTACTGTCTAGAGTTCCATGTCCATTTCTGGAACTCCAACATTCAAAATTCCCATCATTGGCATCCTCTTGGTCTTCCAGAAGTCTAACCAAAACCTATGTGGACAGGATGATGAGGATTTTTCTCATGGCACAGATTCAGATGGGAGTTATCCAAATTCCTACGTCTATGGATTAGGAAGTCCATCCTTCTGTAAATTCACTGATAACAACTTCTTCTATAATCTAACCCATCCTTTCAGATCCCTTGGATCTGAGTCTTCTGGGTGGGTCTGGTTTGGATCCAAAAATGGTTGTATCTTTGGATCCGAGGATATCTCTGAATGCACAGGCTCCGACATTGTCAGAGCCGGATGACTCTCAGAGCCGAAGCTGTCCTGTCAGGTCTGATGTGTTGGAGTTGACTCCAAAGTTTTCAGAGCTGACTTTACCCATCGGAGCTTTGGCACTGGACAGCTCAACTCCAACTTCTGCTTTGGATAGATTGCCTTTAGGGCAGAGGGAGTCAGTGGACCAGAAGCCTAGCTTTTCAGCTCTGATGTCTTCCTTCCCCCCCAGAGCATTCTGCCTTTGAGGTAGTGAAGAGCATATTCGCTACTGTGGCAGAGCAGACAGATCCTACCCCCTCAGATATTCTTTCCAGATCCCAGATATCTCTGTATCTTAGGCCACATCATTCAATTCCACAGGGACAGCCATCAGAAAGTCTTCACACCACCCAGCAGGGTTTCACTTTCTCTTAGTTCACTGGACCATGCCGCTGAGGAAGTCCTTATAAAGAGGACATGCAAAAGGAGGCACTTGGACTCCCCTCAGGAAACAGCTACTGAGGATTCAGTGAAGGGGAGGGGTCTCAATGATCATCTCCTGAAGACATCTCATTTGCAGACATTCTTAAGATCCTTAAACAGAGAGGCAGTTGGTCCTCTGATAATCCTTTTATGGAGGAGTAAGTATTCTTGGAAGCCTTTGGAGCTGGCTCAAGTACCTTCTGGGTTACTCTGCCCACAGATGAGCTCATTGACTTGATCTGTAGGCAGGCATGGAAGGAACTTGGCTCAGCTGAGTCAGCCACAAGGGACCAAATTGGATTCTGGCTCCATCAGCAGTTAAGGAATTCTGGAGTAAAGGGGTGCCCATAGATGCCATGGTCATGGCAGTGGCCACCAAGAAGGAACTTGCTGAACAGATTTCCTATGTCCATCCCCTAACAGGGAGTCTAGGGCATTGGACAGATTTGGGAAGTGTGTGTATGCTTCAGCGACCTTTGCCCTTCAGTCGCTGAACTATTTGGCACATGTTACGAGAACAGAAATGGTCTTGTCAAAGAACTTTCAAAACAGGCCGGGACCAGTACTGCTGAGGCTCAATCTTCTGTAGCTTCACAGCTGGCTATCATTCAATCTATTTCAAATTCATCCGTGAGTCTTATCTCGTATGCAGCTGAAGGTGCCTCAAGGGTGGCGGGTTCAGGCATTTTCATCAGGAGTCATGCTTGGATATGCTTGTGTGATTTTGTGGAACCCTAGACAAGTCTTCGTTTGTCAGTGCATCTTTTGATGGCAGTTCATTGTTTGACTCAGAACTGAAGGACACACTCTCCAGATGTGAAAAAGATTGAAAGATTCCTTCTGCAGTGGGTGCATGTTTTTTGGACCCCCCCCCCCAAAGATTCTATTCTGGGAATCAGCTGGGTGGTCAAAAGATTGGCTGTGTACTACATGAACTACAGAGTGAACTGGCACCTCACCTAAGTGTCATGTTTAATCATAGCCTCACCTCAGGCTTCATGCCCCTGAGTGGCGCACAGCTAAAGTTATCCCATTCCACAAGGGGGGATCCACCTTGGATCCTGGGAACTACCACCCCATCAGTCTGACGAGCCTGATCTGCAAAGCCATGGAACATATTATCATGGAAATTATAAACAAAGACATTGGCAACCTTTAAACACTGGACCCCACCCAGTTTGGGTTCGTGAAGGGCCAATCTTGTCTCCTGAACCTGATTGACTTCTTTGAATCAGTCTTCAGAGCTGTGGACGAGGGTAAGGCAGTCCACACAGCCTATCTCGACCTCGCCAAGGCCTTCAACACCATCCCCTAGGGCCGATAGCCTAGTACTAACCTATGAAACTATGTGGTTTAGGAAGTCCCAGGGTCTTTTCCAGGGGGCAGTGGGAGGAATTTGAATGGGTAGTGACACCCACATGGCAGAGGAGACCCACAGGGTTTTCACCAAGTGCATGGCAGTGGTAGTTGCTCACTTGAGATGGAAGAGATTATGAGTGTTTCCATACTTAGACTACTGGCTCATTACCACCCCAGCCAGGCATCTGCTAATAACAGCAAGAGATTACATACTCCAGACTTGTTCTCTTCTTGTGATATTCATAAATTACAACAAATCTCAGTTTCAACCAACTCAAGCATTTGAATTTATAGGGGCATTGTTCAACACTGTATCAGTGACAGCTTTTCTTCCTCTAGCAAGAGTGCAAACTATCAGATTCCAGGTCACGAGAATAGCTCACAGTACCAACATTTCAGCCTGGTTGATCCTTCAAGCCTTAGGGGTCAGTGTCATCTGCCATAATTTTAGATTCTCATAGCAAGATTTCACATGAGAATTCTTCAATGGCTGCTAGTGACACAATGGTCGATTCTTATCATCGAATGTCAGCCAAATAAGAATCACTCAGTCATGCAAGAAATACTCTTAGTAGTGGATTCGATCAGATCAGGTGCTACAACACCATCCTTTCATTCTCTCTCAACCCAAGGCCATAGTGACCACAGATGCATCCCAGATTGGATGGGGACACTTCCTTGGGAAAACAGTCCAAGACACGTGGTCCCTTGAAGAGGCCAAGAGGCATATCAGTGTCTTGGAAATGAGAGCAGTGATCTAAGCATTGCAGTCCTTCCAAGACACTCACCCTTTCAGGGCAATTGTGATTTAAACAGAAAATATGTGAGTAGTTTGGTACATTAATAAACAAGGAAGAACCAAGTCTTACCCCTTGTGTCGAGAAGCCATCAGAGTGTGCCAATGGGCAATCTCATCCAACCACTTTCTGATAGCAACTGGCATTCCAGGAAAGTCCAACGTGATAGCAGACAAAATGAGCAGGTCCATTCTACTACCTCATGAGTGGTCTCTCAACATGCTGCAGTCTTTTTGCTGAGATTGGAGCAGCTTCTTTGCCCAAATCCCCCCTCCAGGGGAACACAGAGGGATGCTCTACTCCATGATTGGCTCTCTAGTCTCCTTTATGCTTATCCTCTGACTCCTTGGAGCCCCAAATGTCTGCAGAAAGCTGTCAGGTTGAAGAGCAGAGTCATACTCATTGCATTTTACTGGCCTCAACAGATTTGGTTCCCCTTCCTTTGTCCTCATCTACTTTACCCACCTTGGATTCTGGATCCAGTTCCAGATCTCTGGTTTCACCTGACAGCCATGATTCATCTGGATATCTTAAACCTCAAGCTAACAGCATTGTTTCTCCAATTCCTTTAAAAGCTAGACAACCGATCCTCTCTTCCCCTGTCCATCGCATTATTTTATCTTCCCATAAGGTTTCTACAAGAAAACAGAAATAAATGGAAAAGGTTAGATTTTTGGGCACTGTAGAAACACATTGACCCCTTCTCAGCTCCTGTTACAAAATATTCTTGAATTTTTGGCAATGATCTTTAATGTGGGAGCTAGCTCCTCAACAGTTAGAATTCAGTTAGCAGCAGTTTTCATGTTGGATTTGAGAATTCTTCTTTGGCTTCATCGAAGTTCTGTAAAGCCTTTTTGAGAAGCATCCCCTTGCTGAGGTCTCCATGTAAGGATCCTACTCCACTATGGGATTTAAATCTGGTGCTGTAGGCCTTAATTCATTCTTCCTTTGAACATGACATTTGTACTTTTTGAACGCTTGTTGTAGCAAAAGATTGCTTTGAGTCAGTGTGGTTATAATCAACCTGTCTCTACAGCATATTATGAGTTCTCAAACTGATGGTAATGTGGAATCATTATAGCTTCTTCTAAATATAGCTTGATTAATATAACTTTCCTAAAACAATGAAATGGAAATAGCCAGCCTTAATCTTGCACAGTGTAAAATGTGTATTAAAAACTCATAAAGGACAGAATAAGCTTTCACCTTTTGAAGTCTTCATCAAAATGCAATGCTCAATACAATAACACATTTAAGCACTGTTCTCACATCATAAAAAACAGTGAGCCTCATACATATATTTGCAGTCAGATTGCAAAATGAATCATATGCTGTAAGCGAAATGCAATGATGAAAAAAGCTTAAGCATGCTTCAAGTGTTTCCATTTGAAATGACTTTTAAAATTAAAATGCTCATTATGACCTAAGGCTGTATTGGCATTAAAGGCTATCTGCCATGTAAATTCTTTTTCATCCAGCATAGCCTCAAGGATATCTTGCTTTAAATTGATCTGTACACAATCAGTCACAGAAAAACACAAATATTTTAAAGTTATAACAGCTCTCTTTATGTAGAAATTCTGTATATTATTGGTGTCACTCTTTCTAATACTACCTTTGTAGCCATGTATTCTGCATCATAATCTTTTTAGAGTTCTGTCAATATAAAAAAGCTGCAAAAAATATTCAGACTGTGTTATAAGCAATATTCATAGAACAATAATTGAAAAAAGTTCGGAACCCCATACTTCCTCTGATTATTAACACAAAAAAGACAGGGTATTTGATATAAGTCAATACTGTTGGTGCCTTCTGCAAGTGAACATAACTTAACTGGGAATATTCTCACCAGTGTTTTTCAGCCCTTTCATTAAATCATATAATTCAGTCTAACAATCACAGGTTTATTACCTTCCATCTCACTCATGTCCTCCTGGACTTTCAAAATGCACCACTTACTTGAGATAACATCTAAACTGGGAGAATTTTAATCCACTGTTAAAGCCATTGAAATATGCCTGTTATCTGCATGTGATATCACAGTATCATCAAAATCATCTGTTTCTGTATTCGAGGGCTTGCACTTGTGATTTTTCTCACCCAAAATTGAATTTCTAACTGCAGTAAGCACATGTGCAGGGTACACTTACTCAACAAAGTTTGAACTCAGTTCATTTACCTCTGCATGAAAAAAATATTTCATTGACCTGGAAGTTAGCACAGAGGATTAAGGCTGAAAACTGTTATTGAGCTGTTTCCTGTAGTCAAAGGTACAAAGATCAGTTCTGTCCATCTTCATTTGCCAACTGTGTGACTCTTACTTTTAACTATGAGCAAGACCCTTAACCAGACAATGCGTTTGGGTCACTCCTACAGAGGGCAGTTGTGTCCACTGGATTTATCCAGTTAAATAAAAGGGAAAAAAATACAAAACATTAGATGGCTAAAAAATATCAAATATAATTTTTTTAAGATGCAAAGGATGCATCCTATTAAGCTGTAAATGTGAATTACTTTCCTTTTTTGACTGATTTCAGTTGTCAGCTTCCCTTTAGGAGTATACTTAATCAGAGCCTAATAAGATAGAAATGAGGAACTTCATGAAAATGAGCCATACTGTGTATGAGAATGATGATACAGAAAATGGCAGACTGGTTTAGAAATTTATACAGAAGGCGCACTGCACTGTGACTCATGTCAGGTTTTTTACACTGAGAATCATGGTGTACTTGAGAGTGATGCTAAGATTAGCAGCAGCACATGTTATCAGCTGACACTAGAGCCTGTGCATTAATAATGCATGCCATAGACATTAAGACAAACCCCCAGTTCCACCAGACTATGGGCTGTTTCCATGTAGAAAGGGAGATGGTAAGGAACCTAGTCTAACTTGTTGCCCACAAGCGGAGTTGAGGGGAATACACATTATGACCATTAATGCAAATATCTACAGGGAAGTTTCACTGGTTGTTTGTGGAAATCTTTTATGGATAGTGTAAGCATCCGACTCATGGCAAATTCTAAACCATTTTCTTGACATTATGCTACAGCATGTGATGGAGCATATCTTGTTCTCCAGGACAGCAGAGGAGAGAACCACCCCGTGAAGCTTTTTTTTTTTTTTTTTTTTTGTAATGTAGACAATTTCCCTGAGATTCAGGAAGCCACATATTACATAAACATTGCCATCCAGATCACACCAGATCCAGAGGGACTATAACACTTCTGCAGGAAGAACTTCTATTCCCTGAATAGCGAAGTGGTCCATATTGCCCAGAGCCTTGTTTATAATGTGCCTACCCACAACCTGAAACTCATTGATTTGAGCATTAGGCACATGTCCGGCGTACACCATGGGTTCCTGTAAGATGATTTCTGACAGGGCCAACTGAATGATAAGTACACACACATGCCAGATAAATAGGTCTATACATACAGGTACTGTGCTACATAAAAAAATGTTGTTTGTTGTGTGTTGCAGGTGAAGCCAGATATGCCCAATAGCCCTTGTTGATGACTCCTATTTGCAATCTTCAGACCATGCAAGAAATTGTTTATAATGCAGCACACGCAGAAACATGAAATATAGTGGAGCAGGTGTTATTTGGCCTACTCAGTGGATGCTTCCATTGCCTATATATGTCAGGAGGAGTACTGTAGTAGAGTATAGATATCTGCAGTAGTATTATTGTTGTGTATACAGTGCTGCACAAATGGCATTGTACAAACATGTACAGCAGCAGGTTACCATATTGGCAGAGTCTTACAGACTAGTTGTACTACCACCAGAAGTGCTAGTTAGGAAGGAACATGCAGTAGCAGCAGTTTTACCTTGCCAAGGTAGAAGTGAGTTTAGTACTTGGGAGCACTGGCAAATAGGCTGTTCCTGGTCTACAGCTATAGACAGCAACATAGAACAACATGATTTATGCATTATTATAATTAGGCATTGCATGGACTAGCCAAGTTGTGCATCATTCATCCATTAATACCCCCCTGCACCACCTTAGTAATGGTTGCTAACTCTAACCCTAAAGCTGCCCCTTCCCCCAACCCTAACCCTACACCTTAAGGTCATTAAAACCTTCCCGTAACACTGTCAATGCACAAGACAGGCTTAGACACACAAACAACACTATACCTATCCCCTAACCTAACCCTTACCCTAAAATACACAGACTTGCACACAGACATACAACACCCATCCTTTACTCACCCCCGACCCTAACCCTAACTCACACACACACACACACACACACACACACACACACACACACACACACACTCATCCCATAACCGTGCATAACTGTATTGACATTCTGTACCTTTGACATAGCGAGCATTCGGCCATCCATACCTTTGACATGTCCACCATTCAGCCATCTTCACTTCTGACATAAAATCACACCCCCTGCATTTGTCAAACAATTGTACATTTGGTCAAATGCAGGGGAACCCCATTACCATATCCCCATATGTTAGGGGAAGAGCAGTGGACACAGTGACAGGCAGCTTTGACACTGTGAGATGGGGTGGGGTCAAAGGAGGAAAAGAACAGTAACCATGTACTCAGGAAGGTTATGGAGAATCCAGGAAAATATCCTCCAGTAGTGGCTTGAATCTGCCACGGTGTGACCATTGGTGTTGCCCACTATGTTGCTTTGCTGTGTCAGGGCATGGCCTGATTAAGCGTCTCAGGTGTTGTGGTGTTGTGCCATTGCCCATGACTTGGACAATGTCCAGAACTGGGGGTGGTAGGCTATGTGCCCACAGGTGGCAGTGATGCAACAGTCCAACTTGGGATGTTCTGTGACTGACCTTCCTGCCCCTAGACCCTGCCATGGCCACAGAAAGCACGGACTGTGGAGGCACACTGGATGGCAGCTGAAGTGTATTTCATGGAGGCACCTATTGAGGCAAAATAGCTAAAAGCAGATTCAGCAACCCTGTGTGCTTCGTGTCCTTATACTGCATATCACTATACAGTTGATGCACATTGTCCCATAAGCCACAAATCACGCTAATCATTTCCCACTAATCTGGATCACTGACCTGCACATTTGCTGATTAATGCCAAGTATCATAGCCATATCAAGGATGGTCCTGAAGTCATGACAGTGTCTAACCCCAATGCATCTGCCCCCTTTTATGGGTATGTGCTTCTGAGAGGCAGTGCATATTTTGTATACTGTGTGTCCTGGGGACACAGGAGGACCCAATAAGATACTCTGCAGTAGATGATTTCCCTCATGTACTGTACTTGTGCAAAGGCCTCCTTAATTATGAATGCAGGTGATCCTTTCCCCCAATGTTATAAATATTGCTGTTGTATCATCAGACTATGCCTATTTGATTTTGGCATCATCAGCAACAACAGGTGCACTGCTAACATTAGAGCTATATCAACATGTTATGCTGGACACTTTACAAGTAGAACCTCTGAAAAAAGGAACACATATGACACCATTGTGTGGCCACATAACTCTGTTATTATAATCCTCTGTGGCATGAATAGTACTAAATATTAAAATAGCAGCTATAGCATATATTAGCACACATATCTTCCCATGCAGGCTACTGCAGTTGCAGATACAGTTGCCTGGAAGTATACATAGGCAGGTGGGCCATGGTCATTCCTTTTCTTCAGACATTTAGACATTTGGAGTGTACTGTAATGTAATGGACAATAATAGCCTAGTACTTCCCTGACTAATACATAGATGGTTGGAGAAATCTAGTTCCCACATCCAAGACACCTCAGGTATGATGGGTTGCTTGCCCTGACTGGCGAGTGAGACCAAAAACTTCTCAGCCTTAGTAAGTCACTTCAGTGTTGGTGGCCCACGTGTAGTGAATCTATTTTTCACTGTGTTCCATGCTTTTCCCTTTGTCCAGAATATAATATCAGTAATCCTTCACAGATCCTGTTTTATAGAAATTTTGGCAATCAACAGCATTCACATCTTGCACTAAGCCCTGTCAAATCTGGCCACAGTGATGCTTGTCTTTGGCATCTTTGTTCACATGGCACATTCCATCTGTGTGTGTGTGTGTGTGTGTGTGTGTGTGTGTGTGTGTGTGTGTGTGTGTGTGTGTGTGTGTGTGTGTGTGTGTGTGTGTGTGTGTGTGTGTGTGTGTGTGTGTGTGTGTGTGTGTGTGTGTGTGTGTGTGTAGCCTGCAGTAGCATTTCTGTCTCTTAGGGTAGTGAACATGATCAGTCATTGCCTCCTTCATGTGGTCATGCCAGTACATGTGCACCTGTGGGTGAGACTTGTCAATCAGTTAGTGGGTAGATAGGGTATGCTTTGAAATGCCCATACTTATGGCTGCGGTCTCCCCTCACTTTATGCATCTATTTACTGACTGCAGGCAGTGCTATGCATGAGATTCCCCACAATTTCTGTACTTTGATTGTGAACACAGCCCTCTCATAGGTTCATAGGTTCATACTAGTCTATCTGCCCTGGGGCATTTATAAGCCTAGCCCGATTGTGTTTGGCTTACGCCACCCCTTGATTTGACTATACTGTGCCCTTTTTAAAGTTTAGTTTACTGTGCCTCTGTCTAATAGTGACAGGGAACCTGTTGGTCAACTGAATCAGAGTAAAAGGGTCAAACAGACAAGCCAGTTATTAAAAACTAACAGAAAAACCTAGCCAAGCTAGAGTTTTCACTGTATGATACCTTAAACCTCCTGTAATAGAGGACCATGGTATATGTGCAAATGACACCTTAAGGACTTCAAGTGTTTCAGCTATATGGCTTCTGAATGTCCAAGACTTCTTCCTTTTTAAGACTTTATCGACACATTCAGACCAGTACTCTATTAGTAAAAAGTCATGCGCATTCAGAAGCAGTATAGCTGAAATACTTGATGTTTTTACAGGGTCATTTGCATATATCTCATGGTCCTCTGTTACAGGAGGTTTAAAGTATCAAATAGTGAAAACTTTAGCTTGGCTAGGTTTTCCTGTTAGGTTTTAATAATTGGTTTATCTGCGTGAAAATTTTACTCTTTGATTTAGCTGTTAGTTGGGATATTTTGCAGGCACATTTATGGTTATAGGCATCAGCTGAACAGTCCACTTATGCTGTGCTGATGAGGTTATAAGAAGGCCAAAACATTCATTTCCACAGCTAGTTGGGTTTGGCTTTATTGGCCTGAATATTTATCAGCTGCAGTTATGCATAGCTTCCCTCCAGTTACATACTGTTGCTGTACTTCAATATCAGACTTTAGAAGCTGAAATCTCTGACCTTGCAAGGCTTTTACACACAATACCCCACTCGGTGTAGAAAAAAAAAAACCAGCTTAAATGTGTACATATATCACAAGATGGGTTGGGGTTTGCAAGAGGGCTTAAGACAGAACCCACAGGGGGTTAGGAGTGCTGGCCGTGTAGTCAGACAAAACCAGTCACAGTGTGGTGTCCCACAGCTCCGTCCTCCTTCCCCCCCCTATTGTTGGCATCTACTTCTCAGAGTACAGGCCAACATAGGGACTTTGCTTGACAAAGTTTTTGCAGGCGACAAAAAACTGCAATAGTGGTGAAAGATGCATCGAGAGATCCTTCCTTCGAAAGGGGAACTCAAAAACAGATAGCTGCTGCAGAGGCCATGGCCTGTTAAGCGCCAAAAAAAATGTATAGTCATACCCTTTGGGAAAAACAAGGTAACCCCAAGCTACCATATGGGTGGCAATCCACTAAGCACAGAGACCATCAGGGACCTGGGCTGGGACCCAGGTTTGATGGTGTCTTTTTGACACTAGAAAGACAAAGTGTTAGAAGACCTAGAAAGATGATTATCACTCACATGATCATGAAGGGATTCATTTCCTCACATCTATCAGACCTTCGTTCATTGTTCTCTGCCCCTATTCATGTATCAGACCGATGTCTCATGCAACATCTGCAGCAATTGGAGAGACCACAAAAGTTCTCAATTGAGAGGAGATTTGCCAAAAATGTCAAAATCAAAGAGATCAAATTAATCTCCAGTCTGCTCAGTCTGCACAGAGGCCTGAGCTACAAGGACATGCCTGAGATGCTGCTCAGAGGCTCCTCACGTATTCTACATGGACAAGCTCAAATCCAACAAAACCAAATCCTTATGCAACCAAAAATAAAACAAAATCACCAAAACCATTTTAGAGAGGCTACTTAAACCTTAACACGGATATAAATAGGATGTGCTGAGGGGAAGGTCCCAGAGAGAGAGTCCAAGAAATGTAGAATAAAAGACCAGGTCCTGTGGTGTGAGAGCTGGAGACTGTCTCTGTGTCTCTCGAGAAAAGAGGCATGGAGGGAGGGAGATGGTGGTATTTTTTTCATATAAGGGGTGCATGCTGGACAGAGGCGAGCTACCTATGAACCTATATGTCCATCACAAAGTTTCAGATTTACAAGGTTGCTTCCCAAATTGTGATGTATCCTTTGTACTAAAATGCATGTGCATCAGAATTATCTACCTCACCGTGACTGACATCCACCACACAGTTTGTATTTCTTGCTGAAGTACTTTATCATGACCCTCTCCGTAATTCTATGAAACTGCAAGTCTACAGAATCTTTACTGAAATTCCTGTATTCCACAGTTGTATCATAATGAGTGGCACTGAGTAAAATGTTGCTGATTCTTTGTATCACTCTGACAAGGCAGTTATGCTAATGAAGTTACTTAGTGTCACAGTTTCTGAATCATTGCCATAGCACATTGCACTACCCAAACATGCTGGTAGTAACTATGCACATCACAGTGATCACAAATCAAATGACTACTATAATCATGCATACAGTTTGCATACAACAATAGAACCTTGATGAAGCACTATATTGCTCTCAACACCACGTTGCAGCACAATAGTCATACAGTAGTGTCATGGTACAGTGCTATTTTGTATGACTTGTGATCCCCTAACATGCATTTTGCTCAAGGAGAGCCCATAAGTGAGCAGCCTTTACTACTTTTAAGTATTGTTGGATAGAGGACTCCAGCACTGTGTACTAAAGAGTGCAGGATTTTCCTGTTCAACCTGCACAGAAACTTTGCAGAGTGCCTAATGGAAAATATGATAGCTCATGTGGAAGGTGAATGCCTGCCATGATCTTGCCAGCATAGTGGCTGACATTACTGGCATCACTGGTGAGCACTGCCAGCACTGATACAGTGACTTGAGATGGTGCCACCTTGATGTGCTTTGCGTGCTTGAGGCAGATGTTCGGGAGAGAGAGCCTAGTATATACTCTAAGCATATTTTCCCTGTACTTTTGTCTTTCTCTGCCTTCCATGCCTTAACCATTTTACATGTATGCTTAATGAATGTTTTGTTTTCTATCAGCAGAAGAGTGAGAGCTTAATGTGACAGGATGTTGAAGATGGTAGGAGCAACTCTTCCAGTGCTAAGTTGTGTTTGACATCTGTACCAATCCTCTGTACAACTGCAGTGGTGTTTGTAGGATATGTATGTAATAATTTTCCCTTTGCTTCATCTTTCTGCACATTCAGTTGTGGAAGAGGAGGAGTTGAGACCACACTAATACTGTTTCATTGATCTAAGCCAGTCACTGCCTCTGGTCATGGGTCACTAATGGTGGCCAGGTCTGTTTCTCAATAATTGAATGATAGCTACATTGCTGGGGGTGACTTGGCTGAGAAACTGGTGACTTTCATGACGGGCCATCAGGATGAGTGATGTTTCCTCTTTTGAAAGTGATCCAGATAATTGTGCCACTAAAGTGTAGTGACAACTGGATTTTCACTTTGGCATTGTGGAGCATCTTTTGTTGTGGCTTGTGGAGTGATGTAGTCAGTTGGCCATGCATATTGAGCCATTGTAGGAGCAGCTGATCCATACCATTAGCCATATAGCTGAGTAATGTTTGTTGTTTTGCTCTCCAGGTCTGCCTGGCATTCAGCCATGCTGGTAACCTACTGTATTCTTATCCGTGTGTTTTTTCTGCATTATAACACTCACTATCACCACTTGTCTTTCTTCTGCATGGCTGTGTCCATTTCTTCTTTTACCAATTTTTAGTGTGTCTGTTGCCCTGTCTTTCTGAGTCTGTTTTATATTTTTCTCTCTGCCCCTGTTAACTGCTCCCCTCTTTTCCAGTCATAAATGTCCACCTCAACCTTCACCACCTGTTCTTATATTCCACGTTACAAAAGGTTCTTTACTTGGAAAAATACATTCCCTACCTTTTATACCTTATGATTGCTTTTGTGTGCTTCCATTTGCTTGTTGTTCTCTCCTTTCTTATTTTCCTATTTATCCTATTTCTTATCCCTTCATATGATGAACTTAGTTGGCACATTGCTGTACATACCCAAAGTGGTCCTTCTGGAGGTAGCTATGCTGCTATTCCTGTGCTAGATAAGGATGAGATACAGATAAGCTGTGCTATATTGTGCATGTGTGCATGCGCTGTCTCTATTATGCTAGTCTGCTTTTACTGTAATGTTTATCACGTGTCACACATCATACTGTGTAGCTCTACTCCAGCCATAACACTGCTCATCCCATTAGTGCTTCACTACTATTTAACTATGTATCCTTTTTCACTGATTGCTGGTGCTGTTCAGTGCCTAATATGTCTGATCAACTGAGCAGTCCATCTAGCAGTGATCTCCTCAAAAATTAGAGCTGTGCATCTCTTTGAATCCCAGCTAGTATTTTAATCAAGATTTCAACTCTGAAAACCTTTATTAAACATGACCCTAGAATTACTTGTGCAAGACAACAAACGTGTACATAACATTTTTTAAACAATGGAACTTCTCAAACTAGTAGTGGAAATGGCTGAAATTTTGAAGATGTTAATGTAATCGACAAGTGTAATAATTTTTATGGAAGAAATGAGTACTTTTGAAGCAATTTAAAAATGAAATGTAACCAGGTGACAACTCTTTCAGAAAGCAGTTAGCATAAAGGAATTCACAGATCACTAGTTCATAAAGTTTTCTAAGAAACATATAAACCACAGGCCAATAGAAAACATCAGTTATGCAGTATTGGTGGAGAAAGCATGCCCTTATTTTCAATGGGATCTATAACAATTACATTAAATTTAGGTGATAGCTCAGTATCTTAGTTATTATTTATTGGAGAGACACAATAACATGTGGGCTTATTTTCTTCCCATATTTTATATTTCTGACAAGTTAATGTAGTGTAAACAACCGTAAATGAAATGTGAAATTTGTTTTTATTAACTTCACTCCATTATGTTGATGAATTAAATTCTTATGGTGTAATACCGTGTGAAAGTAAAATTCTTTACAGCTTAATAAAATATTTCTATCGTTCTTTTGCAAGATATTGATCTGTACATTTATACAAAGTTGTATTTACTGATCTCAGTTCATTAATTTATGAATACATGCTCCAAAAAGAAGATTTTGAAAATATGTCCTCTGATTGCAGACTCTGGTATATTTTATCACTTTATGCATTTATTTAACATATGTTGACAAGGTGAAACTTGCTGAGTAGAGCCCGGTTTTGAAGGAATTCCTGGGAGAAAAGCTCCAGTGTACATTACATTATCATTTTGTGTTTACTGTTTTATATAAAGCTTACAAAATACATACATTGAAAATTGTAGTCTTGTTGCTGAAATGTGATAATTTAATTGCACTGGACATAAAAACTTATGCATCTATCATGAAAATGATGTGCTGTTTGAAGACGCAGATAATTGTCCTAGTACTATTCCATTTATTACAGCATTCAGTCGTGCAGATACTTATGAAGATTCTGTTAACATTTGTAAAACAGACCACTTCAAAGAAACATATTATTACATTAATAAAGTTAAAAAATACTAAGACTGTTAGTAATAAAAATTTTCTCCGGGAAAAAAACTGTATTGCATTTTTTAGTGCTCTTGGCCTCTCAGCCTGTCTATCTTCAGCTTTCTCCTTTATAGGTCCTGAGCCACAGTTTTCCTCCTTATAGGCCTTAAGCCTATTCTTTCCTCTTAAAGATGGTCTCTGCACTGAGCAAGGCAAGACTTGACCCATTTGAGCCATCATCCAGGCAGGCATGAAGTTGGCTTATCACCCCTCTGCACTGACAGTTTGCTGTGCTCCAGTGGCAGAGTACATCCTCATCCCAGTAGAGTAGATTCTAGATTAACCCTCCTATTCCAGGACTGTACAAGTGTTCCAGGGTAAACCATTTTATTTCTGATTTGTCCCCAGTGTGCCAAACTACCTGATCACCCATTCCCACAAGACCACATCATTAAAGATACACAGCTAAAGGACATTTTGTTGTTCAGTTCCATTTCCTCCCCTGATACCTGATATGTGCATCCAGATCACAGCTGCCCTTACAGTATCTGCTGATGTAAAGCAGTCACTGTCATCACTGGCTTAACAAAGCAAAGAGCTTGTGCCCCATCATAGTGCTGCATACTTTGTATCTGCATACACAATACCTGCAGTACAGTGATCTAACAGGCTCCCTTCTCCTAAGATGAATGAACTAGCATTGGCCACTTGTTCATCTCTCTTCGCCATTGTCAGTGCCTGCAGTGCCTGAACCACTTGTTAAACCCAGGTCATGTCCAACATAATCAGGACTTTATCTGTCTGTGTGATAGCGTCAGACTGATAGAGTTTATTATGTTGGCAAGACAAGGCAAGTTACTCTGTTTTTTGAATCTTGGCATAAATAATTCAATTGTTTTAGCTTTGCTGCATGTCAACATGACTTTGCAGAAAGTATAGTATTTCCTCTACCTTAGGTCCCATAATCTATTTCAGGTTACAACTCACCCCCATGTTGTCCTCAACACAATAAAGCTTTATGACATTCACATGGTAGATGTGATGCTGTTTCTGTTTATAAAGTTAGGCAGTTTATAGTTAATTAGACCTACTTTCTTTTCCAACTTCAGACAGCTTGGAATTTGTTGTCTACAGTTGTTATGAAACCAGTACTCAGTATCCAGGATGAAACACTCGAACCCTTGAACTGCTGTTATGAAATGCAGCGTGGTTATGTGTTGTTTTACTAATGGTAATTCAGAGTTTATCTTCTCTTGTATTTGGACCGTTATGCCCTGGTTTGTTACAGCGGAGCATATTTTCTTCCTGTACATTTATTTTACTAAAAATGATAACCCCTAGGTTGGCACCTGTTCTGTAGTTTAAAGGTAGAAACTACATGGAAGACTATATTACTTTCTAAATAGTAAATTGGACTTTGGGTTACACCTGGTCCACAATTTTGCATTTTAACCTGTGGGTCAGTGACATTACTCAGGTTTGCCTTTAGTGTCTTGAAATGAATTTCGCCTGCATTCTTAACATGCTTCCTGATTAAAAATGCTAATACATAAAAATACTGGGTTATAAAGGCCAGGCTCTTACACCCCATTTTGCAACACTGTTAGTTCTCAGTATGAGATTGTTACTGGCAAGATGAAATAGAAGATTCAGGTATGGTTTCTGAGGTTCTTTGATGAGGAATGGGGTTAAACCATCTATATGGAGATAAGTAGACAGATGTTCTTAACTAGATGACCTCCATCTTCCAGCACAAGATTGCTATAATCCAGGATATATGGGCAGGTGCTAGATTCATCTGGATTTATGTGGGTGCTTCATCCCTGCTATAAAGTAAAAATAATTATGTAGCAAAAGCTTTAGCATTTATTTCCTGCAAGTGGATGAATTCCAGGTATTTAGTGACATAATCTAAGATATGTAATATATTCCAGTGCATGAATATAATTCCAGTCCATGAATATGATTGCATATTTCCAGTGAACATTTATAATACAAAGTAATATTATATCAATATGACAGCATTAGGATTTTAGATGACAAGACATTTGGTTTTAGAATTTTAGCAGGCAGCAATAAAGTTACATTGAAATGAGTGATATACATCGAACATGCACCATGAAGATTGAGCAATTTAGCAATAGCAGTAACATTCAATTACAAACACAATTTGTCAGTAATATTCCCTTTAGGATATCAGAGATAGAATAATATAAATGTTTTCATGTACTTCATTGTCTTATGGCTTTCAGTGTTGGGTTTAGTGAGATTGCTTTCTCAGGTTATGGTTACCTGCATTGTAATAATATCATAACAGTCACTGAGGTTGCAGGAGCTTTAATTATCTGTTGTCTTTGATATTGGAATATTTATGTTTTTCAGTTAACCATGTGAGTTTATTTCAAAAATATAGCACAGTTTATAGTATTTCGTATTTAGTGTGGGACTTAATGTCCTAGTTGCAGTGGTGATTTTATTAAGAACTCTTTCACCAATGGTTACCAGTGTGAGGGCTTGATCATTTAGAATAAGTATTGAGTAAGATAGAGATCTGAGGGATAGTTTCATTTTGACAGAGTGACTGCATTGACTGTGTACTAATGTTTAACTTAAAGAGAGCTGAGCTATAAGGAGAATGTCGCTGTTACTGAGCATCAGTTTGCTTTGTTTAGTGTTAAGCAGTGGTTGTTCAAAACAAGCTCTATGTCCTACACATCATC
This sequence comes from Protopterus annectens, assembly GCF_019279795.1. Classification (NCBI taxonomy): domain Eukaryota; kingdom Metazoa; phylum Chordata; order Ceratodontiformes; family Protopteridae; genus Protopterus; species Protopterus annectens. The sequence continues at coordinate 1,867,236,879 of NC_056733.1, forward strand.
ATCATCATCATCATCATTGTGTGGTCAGTACCTCTCCTAGGTGATGTTCATCCAGCAATCATAAGGCAATAATTTCCTGCTATTACTTTATGTACCAGCCAGACTCCTTTATAGTGTATAGGATCTCCTTTATAGTGTATAGGATCTCCATACTTGGTGTTAAATGTAAGTTTGGCAGTGGGGTATTTCTCCATGTCCTCATGATCATATTTACAATCTTCATGTTTCAGTAATAAACCAAATTTTTGCTAACCAACAAACTAGAAATCAAGGCCACAATGTTCCCAGAGTCTAACAGAACCAGTGCTGTCTGTCCATTTTTTTGTACTGATATCTGATTTACAGTATCCTATATGAGTCAACATTCAACAGTTGGAGTAAGCTTGCTCTCCATTTATAGGTTCATAGATTAGTACTAGGCTAACTGCCCTTGTGAACCATTTTAAGCCTAGCCAATTATCCCGTGTGAGACTCAAACCCTGTACCTTGTGTTTGTAAGGCAAACACCTTAACCATTAGGCCACCCTCCCTTTCTTCTTTTGCATTATACAAAGCATTATACACTTTATCAGTTCTGCATGAGATTGTCTTGAATCAATTAAAAGTTCTTCTGATTTGCATTTTTAAGACGTGAGCAGCAGATAACGTATTTTGAAGTCCCACTCATGCACTGGGAGCAACTGGTCTGATTCATTGCTATCAGTTTGTGACACAGATTTATTTTTAATTTCTTTCCACTTAAAAAGAACAGTTTTACTGACTTTTTGGTGTTAAGTTATTCAGACGTCTTAAATGGTCCCATGCAAAATAAGACAATTGCACTATTGTTAGCTAGTTTGAAACAAAGCTTTAAGGGCTTCTATATTGGAAAGAGACTGTTCCAGATGCTGACAATCTGTACAAAAATAGTCAACTAGTTTGATGAGGTTGGTGTAGTGTGCTAAGATGTTAACTTGGTTTGCATACTCACTCTTCTAGGAAAATGAAAACAGTGTAGTCAAAGTTTTCATGTAATGGAAACACATTTATTGCAACGCATTTTTGCTTCTTAATACCAGAACATAAAACACCAGTTCCTTTCAGTAAAAGATGGAAAAAAGAAGATCTGTTAATGGTCTCTGTGCTCTCAGCCACTGCAGTAGTTCAGTCTGTGTTATTCTATTACTTAAAATGCAGTACTTGTTGTTCGAGTGTCACTAGCTTTAATTATCAAAACTACACAGTTCTTTTCATGTTTCAGATTTCACTTACTTAAAACTGAAATATGTTTTCTTCCAGCAGTCAACAGCTCTGACCGTCCAAAGTAACACAAGCTTTCTGGTTTAGTTTTCAGTTCCTGTTCAGATTCAAGAAAATTATTTTATACAGAAGACCTGACGCTGCTACCATGAGTCCCTTTGGTGATCTTTAGTCTATTTGTAAAATCTTATTTTCCATAAACCGACACACTTGAGTTAATTTGGTAAGGTGTAGTATGTTCAAAGCTTTTATTTTTTTAGCTAACCATGAAACCTTGACTGTGGTGTAGCTTTTCCAGGATCGACCTGCATCCTATAAGCTCAAGACATTGGGGGCAGTATGGTGCTAATGATCAGTTTACCCATTTTCTCCCATCATAGGGCTAGGATTGTGGTCTGATATACAGTTGTACTGCCCCCTGCAAAGGTAGCAGAATAATATAATAACATGTATGGTCATGGCATATGTTTAATTACATCAGGCAGTAGACGTATCTGCTACATGCTCAGAAGTGCACAAACAGTCAGGATGTTATTATGTGCCCCGTACCTGCAGTGTGCATGCAAGGACCACAGAGGGTAGCTTGCATTGCAAGGACCACAGAAAGGAGTAAAAGTAGGATGTATACAAATCAGGCCCCTTGTGGCTGCTGAGATGAATGCTTCTACACACATTGGATCTTGCCTCTGACCCAAACAAGCAAAGGATGGTAGTCCACTAAAAATGTTAATATGTACTGAAAGGAGGGACTCCCCCCACCTGAGGTGATGTGGATTGAAGTGGTCAGAGCTATACAGTGGAATGACTGGGCCAACAGATTGGATGAAAGAAGACTGATACTTGGCAAGCAAGGGAGTAAAAACAAAAGAACTCAGGCCAGGCAAGCATGGTCAGACACTCTGAATTAATTCATAATAAGGTAGCTTACTAAAATGAATCCATTAAGAGCATGGGCCAGAATAAAGCTCTTCACTGTCTTTGTTGCCTTGTGCTATAAGGTGGAAAATACAGGACAGAAAGCTTTATTCTCCCTTCCAGGCTCTTTTCTTCCTTGACAAATGTAAACAATTATTTACAAGCAGCAGGACATACTGATTGTGGGAAGAAATATCCAGGGAATTGTTATGGCTAGGCTTGTATAGGCCCTAGGGCCGTTAACCTAGTACCAACCTATGATGTACTACTGAAACCTGTTTGAACAAAGAGTCTCACAAATATAAAGTGCAACTTCAGTGAGAAATATAGTAACAAGTGAAAAAGCATATCACAGCCAGTATGTGAAACGTTATCTGGAACAGCTTTCTTATTTGAATTGCGTTATTGCATGTGGTAGCTGCAGTGAAACATTTGCTCGGTTTTCTGAGTTGCTGCAGTCCTGAGCTATATTTATAGCCGATGCTTTTATGGTGTACAACCTTACGACAGCAGGAACATAGCTTTTTATTGTGTTTTAAATTCCATTTCTGTTGGAGATTAGTATTTCACAGTTTTGGGTTCACAGAGGTGTGACTCAGAGAAGTGAATTAAGTTATGTAGTCATATATCTCTAACTATATTATGTACCAGAATGCTTCCAAGCAGAATGGGTATTATGCATGGAAGACATTGGTTTAATCCCAGTGGGTAACATTAAAAAATGGATTAGCCAGTTAGGTTTAACTAATTCCTGTTTACATCAAACAATAACCAATATTAATAGCAAAATCACAGATATGTGTGGGCATTACCCCTTCCTCCTAAGGTTGTATGATCTCAGAGTTACTGTATTTATAACTAAGGAGCTAATGCTTTTTCTATAATTTTTGTCATTATTGTACATTGTTAATGGTACTTTTTATTAATTTTGCAGTCCACTTTATTTTGGTGTGCGGAATTATTATGGCTCCATTAAGCAGTATCTGTCAACAAGTTCCTATTACGTTAAAATATTATCAGTGAATAGCATTATATAAAACACATTTACTTAAATGTTGTTATATTTCATGTAAAATGTTAGTGTATATTAAAATTAAATAAAATAATCGTGTTTGTTTTTATCATAAATAGAGAAGGTTTTAGAAAACAGTATTTGTGCAATACTCTTGTCCGTTAAAAATATATTTGAACAAAAATAGCTTTGAAGTAAAATTTTTCAACACTCCTGGAGAGGGCTTTACAAATAAAAAAAATGTTTAAAATGCTCTGGCTTGTTAGAGTAATATTTATATCTTTGAATTAGAAGAGCTTTGAAGTAAAACTCCCTTTGGGGAAGTGATAAGTTCTCGTACTGTTTGAGAATGAAACACACATTGTAATAAATAATGTAATGGTTCACAGTGTAAATAACCTGGCCAGTCAGCCAATATGGCTGCTTTTCATTTTCAAGCTCTCAAGCCCTGAAGGACTAAATTACTTCTTTAAAATCATTGTATGGAGAAGCACAAACATTTGTCTGACAAGTTGCAGAACATAAACATAGCACTTTGAATAATTTCACAAGGGAAAAGTGATCATTATGAATACTTCTAGTTTCATGAAATGAGGAAAAAAGCCACAACTGTTTAATATCAGATACATTTAAAAAAACTGCCTTTCTGTTCAGTGCCTGACTATAAAAGACGGCCAATTAAAAGAAATAAAAAAATGGAATGTACAGCCAACCACTTATTCTTTAAAAGCTAACATTTCAATGAAATTATATGCAGGGTAAATAAATGGCTGTTCAGCATGCCCTGTTCACTCATTAAGTGAATGATACAGTGGCCATTAAAAGCTCCATCTCTCACATAATTATTAAAACTATAGATTGCTTCTCTTACAGTGCAGCATTCCTTTCCATCTGGTGACTGGCTACATCGCATTGCAGCAGGCAGGCCTTACTGCAAGAGTTCATCTATAAGAACCTTTTCAAAAATGAAAAGTCAATCACAGCATTCAGTGTACAGCTCCTGGAAGTAATGTACATGCTTTAAAGGTGTTCCCTTCTGTCCAAAGGATAATAAAATACTTTCTGGTATATCTATATATATCTGTATCTATATCTATATATATATATATATATATATATATATATATGTGTGTGTGTGTGTGTGTGTGTGTCTATATATATATATATATATATATATATATATATATATAAATAATTTTTTCAGGGCTTATTTTTGGGAATAGCACCTATTCTGACAGCTTTTGTGCTACATTTATCCCCAGTATTTTTTGTCCCATGTCCCAAGATGGAACAAACTGAAAATCTGTCATAAACCTACTTGTTAGTATCAGTATAAGGTTAGTTTGGGTAATTTTTATGTCTAACGTTCTTGACTTGGGCCTTTGATGAGTATCTCACTATCTTTAAACAAAGATGTTAAAATCATATTTATTTAGAAGTTGCTATACCCTGTAAAACAGGAGACTAGCAGCTTTCTTGAACTAAGTTATCAGTCCTTATAGAATCAAACCCATATAGTGGCTCAACATCCTTATTATGAGGTGTAGCTTGTCTATTGTTCTTTCTTTATTTGGACTGTTAAGTGTATTAATTTAACATTCAGAATTTCAGCATGAATTGAATGTTTAAGGAGTTTCTGTAAATCATTGCTAGTTATTAACAGTCCAGTGCTTTAGGGAGAGAATGCCTTGACTTTGATCCTAGTGACCTGAATTCAGTTACCATCTTAGGCATCTGACAGAAGTGGCAGAGAGGCTAATTGTGCCTATCTTAGGGTTGAGGGATTATGCTGGCATTAGAGGATCATTCTTCAAGTGTTGGTGGAGGACAGGGCTTGGAACAGTTACTGGTCTGAGTGTGTGGTAGGGCCAAGGAGGTGTGTTCACCCTGCAGCCTGTGACAGAAATGTCCTCAGAGGCTAGTCTTCATCTGAGATCCAGCTTACCTAATAGAGCCAGCCTACTGGGGTTAGAGCCTTGGGGAAAAGAGCTCTGTCAAACATGATAGCATATATGATGCTGCTGAACTACAGCCTTACTCTGCCTCTCAGATTGGTCTTCCTTTTTCCATTCCACTTGCATCAATGTCTGCAGGAAGGTTAGCATCCAGCCAGCCACCTACTAGCTTCCCACTCCCTTTCCCCCAGAAATGGCAGCAGATGTAGGAATAGAAGCCAAGAATTCATTGGTCAGTTGGGAGTACCATAATGGGACAAAAAATTTGCTTTACTGCGAGATTAGTGAAGCCAACAATGTCAAAAATAGAAATCCACTGATGATTTGACCAAATGGCAAAAATGGCAAAATGTAAAAGGGTTAAAATATCTCAAATTTTGAATCTCTCTACCTGTGTGAACCAGGAATGAGTAGTAACATGCATCCTGCAGGTGGGATGAATCTGGAAGACCGATATTGTGGGCTTCAGCATTTGTGTCATTTGGTTTAATTGTCATGAAGTTTCCATCTTTGATGTCATTGGGCTCACTGTTGAAATGTCAGCACTCAAAATGCCGCTTGCCGACAAGCCAAAAAAAAAAGGACGAAAACACAGCAGAAGGGCAAATCTTGAAAATCACTCTTCTACTTTACACTTCTTTTTGCATGAGGGATGGGGGGCAAACCTCCCCATGCACCCCCCACACATCTCAAACTTATATTTACAACTCTGAAATCACAATACCTTGGAGGAAATGGACTATTCTGAGAAATGGCATCTTGGACATGTATATGTAAGTCTGTTCTTGCTATCATTCAGTCTCTGTATTTTGGGACTCACTCTATCAGGTCTTGACATTTCAAATGGTTACCATATCACTGACTTCACTAATCCCATAGTAAACCCAACAAACATTGCTAGTCAAGTAACAGTTTCAAATTACTTACAATCTATTTCATACATCATATTTTATCAAGTAATTTTTTACATTCCAGAGTAAAAAGAATTGTAGTTTAGCTTTGATTTTTTTTAGGTAACATTTTCTAATGAATTATTAATGTGTGTGTGTGTGTGTGTGTGTGTGTGTGTGTGTGTGTGTGTGTGTGTGTGTGTGTGTGTGTGTGTGTGTGTGTGTGTGTGTGTGTGTGCATGCTTGTGTGTGGCTAAAACTGTGGATTATGCACATAAAAATGTATTAACCAGTATATTCAGGTCTGTTCATGGCAGCTGTACATTGCTTTCAGTCACTGTTTTTTTGATGGCTTCAGTGACCCATTTCAGAATGTTATATATCATGACTGTTAGGTGTATACCATCTTGCATGAACACACAGTTTTGAAGTGTTAGTAAAGCTTTGCAGTGTTCTACTGTGGGATTCATCCAACTCTAGTCTTTTTCCAGGAATATAAACAGCGTAATCTCATTTCAGAAGCTCATTGCTTGGTTATACTGACTGTTTGTCAGACTACAACTAAACATATCCCTTAGTTTAGTTCGGGAGCTAATTGCCAGTTTTCCACTAATTGGTTACAGGTTTGGTGACCCTTCGTTATACTAATCTGCTGTTTGTATGAAGAACTGTATACTAATTTGAGCTCTGCACAAGCATGGCTAGCATTGATGTGTTTCATCCTGCTTATTTTATGTACAGAATTATACATGTCCTTGTACTTTCACCCTGCACTGTCCCAGAAGGGAACTCTGCTTCCTTGCCTGAAGCCATTGTAGAATTTTATGCAAGTCAGGATAGCTTGTGTTTCTTCCATGAGAAATTTGTCATTAAATGAGACAGGTTAGAGTATCCTGACATGACAATTAACATGGATGTTATGCAGGAATATGATAACCCATTTGCTGTGTGTTCAAGAAGTAGATTGCAAGAAATTCCCCTTAAAAGTAATGCTTAAGAAGTGAGCTTAAGTGTCTGGTTTGAGAACAGATAAACTGACATTGTGCTTTTAGACATGGTCGTAATTATTTATGATAAATGGGGAGTTTTATTTGCCCTGATACATCAGTAATTAAAAAATAAAGTGAAGGAGTATGAAATGTCCAAGAGCATTAAAAGCTGCAACACACCTCAACTTGCTCAGGAATGGTGATCAGAAGCAAAGTGCATCTCTTATCAGCCAACAATTTTGTGAGTTAACACTGCCATTCATTTGTTGGTTTTGTGACAGTGTAAAGTGTGTTAACAACTATTCAGTTCTGTGAATGCTTTTATTTATGTGGTAAGTGCTAAGTTTAATAACAACAGTAAGATTTATATGCATGAACCTCACTGTAACAATGTTATTCTCTCAATTTCAGAACATAATCAGCAAATGTACTATATAGAGTTTGACACCCCGTGCCCTGGCCCAGCAATCAAGGACCCTCAATCCTGATCACTAACACCAGTGAGGGGCATCTCATATAGGAGGAAAGGATAACAAATACACACAGTAAAGTGCAATTTCCCTTAAGAGCACACAGAGATCACAGTCAGTTCGGGGCTCGTCACTCCCTTGCTCTTCAGGTCCCCAATAAGACTCCCTACTGGCACAGCTATAGGGTCCAGATCTCAGCCTAGTGGGCAAGCTAAAACTCCAGCACCCTCTCTGTCCAACCTGTGCTTCGTGTCCCTGCTCAAGTAGCTGACACACACACACACACACATACACACACACACACACACACACACACACACACACACACACACACACACACACACACACACACACACACACACACACACTTTGAGAAGACTTTATATAACCACACAGACACTCCTGGGGAAGGCTGGCACAGGTTCTCCAGCTGTGCCCCCTTTTCCCAGACTGTACGGTAGTACCAGCTGCCACCACCCACTAATATTTATCAGCTAGTCAAAGGCCCTTAAAAGGGTGCCCAGTTATTATTGTGCAATATTATTATCCAATTGGTAGTATAGCCCAGGGCCAAAGCTATTGGAGTGACTTTGTACAATTTTACCAAAGGCATGCAAGTACTCTAAAGAGCTTAAATTATCTCTACAAAAACAGCCACATTTGAAAGGGTTTACAAATATTTAATAACAAATAGTCAAAACACAAGACAATACTTTTCACTACACAGTGCTAGTCAAGAGTTCAGAGATCACAGAGGAATACTTAAAATAATTCAGTAGTGCAGTTCTGACATCACAGAAAAACTTTGCCTAATCTTTCTAGTTTCTAGCTGTTTCTAAGAGAAAACACACATCTAAGATACATATGGAGCAAGACAGTGCTGATGAGTTGGATGGTCTAGACAAAAATGCTTAATGCTCTCTAATTCTCTCTGTTTTTAAAATCACATTCCTGGTTCATATTACATCCTTCTTCACACTTCCCTGGTTTCCCAGGCTAACAGAAGCTACATTTACATTCTTCACCTCTGGGCAGAAACCACAGCAATAAAGGACATTTATGCATGCAAATTCGGTCCATTAACTCTGGCCTTAAAACAATAGGCAGGATGTCTCACTCTAGACTTACTGGCTCCGGGTTTTAACATCAAAGGATCACAACATGTTTTATTTGGTCAGTAGAGTGCACTGTTATATTTTTTTCCAGTTCCACATGTAACACTATTTTTACATTTAAGACACAAGCCTATGGTTTACATTAATATGTACAGATGACAGAATTATCTCCAAAATTCTATCTGGCTAGGCTGGCAGCCTTCACCTGTCATCACCCAATCTTCACATAGAGTATCAGGATTGGGTCTCCAATCATAAACAATGTATTATGTGTCTGAGACATGGATGCCAAGAAATTCTCCTCAGCAGTAAAACCTGAGAGATAAATTTTGGGATCCATGTCATGAAAACCTAATAAAGAATTATGATTGGTAATGTGGTCGGTCACAGTTCTTTGTAGTATGTAGAGATTTAGCAGATCAATGTACTATGAGTTACTAGGAAAAAGTATACAAGTGCACACTATTTTACTGGCTTTCAAAGACAAAGAAAAATGATCAATTTCAACAATTGGCTAAGCTTCTGGTGTCATTCAAAGGGGATCCAGTGTGTGTCAGCCTGGGATGACATGCTCGACAAGCCACATTGCTTCGCAAGAGACAGCTTGCACCTGTCACCCCTAGGCTTTCGAATACTGGCCAAGGCTCTTGCTACCCCCATAGTGCCTTTTTTAGGCAAGGCTCAAAAGTCAAACCCACCTCTGTAAACAGCACAGTTAACAAAAAACTGAGGGTTATGCTCCTCAACGCCAGGAGTTTAAATCTCAAAATGCACACGGTCGAAGCACTCCTCAGTATGGAGAACATCGACATCTGTGCAGTAACTGAAACCTGGTTCAAGGCTCCAGAGAGCACCCCAGCACTACTAGGCTACAGTTCATACCACACGTTTCGGCCACAGAACATGGACCGAAACACAAAAGAAGGGAGTGTATCCATATTCATCAAGGATATCTACACCTCCGGGTTAGTGGCACAGCATGATACCTCTGAGATCATCCATGTGCAACTAACATCGGGCAAATCTGCAATGCAAATTGTGGCCTACTACAGATCACCCTCCATGACCCAGGACCACCACTCCACCTTTCTGGAGACACTGGAAAACACGAAGGTCCTACCGAACACCCTGATATTGGGCGATTTCAATTACCCTACCTTTGACTGGAAAAACTACTCAAGTACAAATTCCCAGGCCCAGCGCTTCCTGGAATTCATCATCTGAAACGCCCTGGATCAGCTGGTAAACTCCCCTACCAGAGGTGAAAACATATTGGACCTCGTCATCACCAACATGGGCGACAGGTGTTCCACACCGGAGGTCAACCCGTCACTGGTTAGATCAGATCATAAACTAATCACTCTGGATGTCCACACCCCACCACCACCCCCAACTAAGGAAACCACAGTAAAAAAATTTCTAAAGCAAACTTCACCTTACTTAAGACAGGGTGGTAAGTTTCACAACCCCCACACTAAAGGATAACGCTGCCCAAGATGCAGAAACCTTTACAAATGCACTCTATGAGCACCTACAAGGATGCATGGATAATGCCATCCCTAGCAAAACCAAGACTCACTCCTCTAAGAGAAGGAAACCAGTTTGGTGGACCCCTGCAATAAACAAGCTATACAATAGAAGGAGGAAACTAGTTCAGAAAAAAAGCAAATCCCAAGAAGGAAAGACATCCCTGATCAGTATCAGTAAGAAACTAAGGTCCCTCATGAAATCATCCAACGCTAACTTCGAAAGAAAAATAGCCAAGGATTCAAAAGCTAACCACAAAGCCTTCTTTAGCTATGTTAAGAATCTAAGTGGCAACTCACAGATATGCACTGAACTAGTGCAAAATAGCACAAAATATACTGAACCTACTGATATTGCCAACATCCTGCAGATAGATTAAGTGCAAACTTCACTCCCCTCTCACCTCCAAAAGGGCCCACAACAATACCAGAAAAGTGTAGTGTCCCAAAAATCACAGATGCACAGGTGAAAACAGCCCTTTCAAAAGCCAAAAACACAGGGTCAGTGGGACCAGATGGTGTCCCAGGCTGCATCTTGCACGAACTACAGAACGAACTAACCCCCCCACCTAAACATGCTGTTCATCCTCAGCCTCTCCACAGGCTGCATGCCCATAGAATGGCACACAGCAATGGTTATTCCTCTCCACAAAGGAGGGGCCACAACTGACCCTGGTAACTATCGCCCCATAAGCCTGACTAGCCTAGTCTGCAAGGCTATGGAGTGCATCATCATGGAACTCATTAACAAAGACATTAAGAACCTCCAAACACTTGACCTGACCAAGTTCGGCTTTGTTAAGGGCAGATCATGCCTACTAATCCTGTTTGACATCTTCGAGACAGTCACCAAGGCCATAGACGAGGGAAAGGTGGTTCACACAGCCTACCTTGACCTCGCCAAGGCTTTCGACACCATTCTCAACTCGGGTATTACAGAAAACTCACCAGCCTGAACATACACCCATACGTCACAAGATGGGTTGCCAACTGGCTTACAGACAGAGCTCACACGGTAAGAATAGAGGGCTCCAGGTCCAACTCTAAACTAGTCACAAGTGGTGTCCGGCAAGGCTCAGTCCTGGGACCCCTACTGTTTGGCATATACTTCTCAGAAGTACGGGCAAACACAGGAGGACTATGGCTAACCAAGTTCGCTGATGACTGCAAACTGAGAGCCATAATTGACTCTCCAGCTGACATGGACATCCTCCAAAAGGGCCTTACTGAGACAGACACCTGGTGTCAAAGTCATGGCCTCAAGCTAAATGCCAAAAAATGCATAGTCATCCCATTTGGGAAAAACAAAACACCCACAAATTACCACATAGGTGGCAGCCCCCTTAATACTGAAGAGGTAATAAAAGATCTGGGGACCCAGGTAGATAGTAATCTCTCCTTTGACAATCATATTGCCAACGTAGTTAGGAAAACCTTCTATGTGGCCCATCTAATTACTAAAGGGTTTGCATCTAGAAATAAAGAGGTTATAGTGCCCCTCTACTAGACACTCATCAGACCCATCATAGAGTACAATGCCCCATTTGGGATGTACCTCACAAGACACTTCCAACAGCTGGAAAGACCATAAAAGTACCTCACCAAGAGGATTACTGGCCTCAAACATATGTCCTATGCAGCCCAACTGAAAAAACTCTGGCTGTACTCAGTGGCATATCGCTTACTCAGAGGTGATCTCTGCCTGACTTACAAAGCCATGTCCAACTCAAAATTGATGGACATGCTCCACCTAAAGAAATCCAAGTCACTGCAAGCCACCCGCTGTAGTGAGCTAAACCTCACCACAACAATAAATAGAACATGCTGGAGGGATTGATTCCTGTCACAGAGACTCCCCATGCTTTGGAACAAAATTCCAAATTACATCAGGCAGAGCCCCTCACTAACACTCTTCAAGAGAAACCTTGACGAGTAGATGGGTAACAGAAGATGCATCCCTGGGATCACTTCATTGGCTCTGCTTGACAGAGGATCACTTAATTAATCAATGGGGCGGTGAAAGCCGACACACTCTGGCTAGGCTTATAAATGCCCTCAGGCAGATAGCTTAGTACCTACCTGTGAACCTAAAATAAAGTAAATATAAACTTGGAAAATATGACATTGGATATCACAGACCTAGTTGTCTCCTACTTTTCTATGTATTAATTCTTAATGCTCCTCTTCCATTTTTCCTACCTGGTGTATTATTTCTGCTGGATATCTGATGATTGTCACAGTTTTAGGCCATGCTGATTCTTATGAGAGTCAGGCTTATCTCTTCATGAGGCAAATGAGGTATTTATTTTTAGTTTTCAGTCGCTTTACATTAGTGGAGTAACATACGTTGGACACAGTAGAAGGCTGTCCCTCTTGTACATTGAGATATTTCTGCTTTGTGGAACTCTAACATATGCAGCAGGTATTCTATTTGTGCCATGTCTGCTGGGTACCCCGGTCTGTACTGAAAGTTCTAATGGTGGAGGTGTAAGGACTGAGAGGCAAACATACTAAAATCTTTCATTCCTCCAACCCCATGACCACACCTTCTTTAATAACTGAACCACTGTTCCAGTCCAGGTTACCAGCAATTATAATTGATGCCCTACTTCTTCTTCTTCTGCTGCACCATATAACCAACCATCTGTCTTGGTTGTGCAGCTAATTGCAGCTGGGTTAGAATTTCAAGGGATCCTGGAGTAATGTCTTAGACAGTGACAAAAGGGTAAACATGATTTAATGTACAGGTAGAAAATAAGGGTAGAGGGAGTAACAGTGATGAAATGTAAAGAAAGAAGACCTGTTCAGGTGAGAAGCAGAACACTTATTTGAAACATAGTTAGTTAAATCATGTTTGGATGAACCTATTCTGCTCTGCTACAGTGTGCCATAGGCAGAAAGCCAGATCATGTAGAAAGGCAGTTTAACTACTCTTCTCTTTTTTTTGAGACATGGCAGCATTAAAGTTGGCTAAATTGCCCTTTGGAAAGTGGGAGGCTTGCTCCCACAATGAAAAGTAATTAGTGTTTTAGGTTGTATTTTTAATTTGGAATAATGTGCATTTGTGTGGCTCTGTGAAATATGTTCGTATTTATGAAAGTTTGAAAAAAGGGAATGTGCACACACGAAACTAGCATATTCCTGACATGTTTTTAACCATTGAAGTTGTTAAGACTTAGTATGATATTAAGGAATGAGGTGGTGGTAGAGTTTCTCAGTGTGGTTTAAGGTATGTGTCCAGCATGTGTACAACTGCTTACAAATTCTACTGTGGAGTTATAGAAAAGAACACTGAAGAATTTCACACTTGGTGATGTAACAGAATCTGAAGGCTGGAGTGGGTGAAAATAAGGAAATAAATAGTGTAATCCATTTATGAGAATAGCTAGTCTTATAGCAGAAGTACAAAAACATGTTAAAAAGAAAAGTAAAATGGAAACACTGAAGCTGTCACTGTGTTTTTAGGAAAAGTAGACAAGACTGCTAAGAAGAAGAGAGTGGAAGACAGTGGCATACAGAAAGTAGCAAAGAGAAGGTTGATGATGTGTATCAAGAATGTGAGGGGAAGAAAAACCAGTATTAAAGGACCAAAACAAGTTAATTTTTGTGACAGGAATTATCGACTCTGGGCTTTGTATTAGTACAGTACCTCGCAGGCCGGTATATGCAGAAGTAGGCATGACCTCAGTGATTGACAGGTAAAACGGGCATGTCATGGTATGGAAAAGATGCATGATTGACAGCCATGCAGATTTCAATGTGACATCATGCATATACATTGACTGTTGATCATGCATACATTCGTTGCTGATTGTGGTATAACTGGAAACATTTTTTTAATTTGTTTTTGCACTGGGGCAAGCTCCCCTGTGCCCCCAAACCCCCCGCAAATTAAATATACCAACTCCAAGATTGCAGTACATTGAGAAAAAGGGTAAACTACAAATAGACAATGAATAATCATGTTGCCATCGGTTTGAATATTGCTTTACTTTTCTAAGATGTCCCCGATTGTTGGATGGTGGGTGGGATTTAGGTGGGACTTGCTATTGCGCATCCTGCGAGTTACTGTTCTAGTACAAATCTGACCTCTGTTATACTGAGAGAGAGAAGCCTTGGGCAAAGACACACACACATGCACATACACACTAATATTAGTCTTCTGCGGGAGAACATTGTGCAGTTGGAGTTTACACTTTAGGCAGAGTTATGAAATGAATTCTTCATCAGAGTCTTCACCAAGGAAAAAAGATAGGCACATTTTGGAAGGGGAAATAATAAGTGAGTATATAATGTTGGCTGACAGAATAATTGACTAAAAAATTAATTAGGATGTCAGCAACTCGAGGAAGAGAAACAAAACATTCTAACTGTGTATCATCTAAAGTTCTAAAATAATTGAGATATATCATGATTACCCATTAACTAACTTGTGAATATATTATAGCTGAGAATATGGATACCTTCAGATTTAAAGTGTGTCATAGTGACTACTAAGTAGAAAATTGTACTCAGAAATGATACTGGGAATTTTAGGGTGGTGACCAATATCGTTGTATTTAAGAAATAAATAGAGAAAATTCTGAGTCCTAACTTTGCTGAAAAAATAATAATTAATGGATAAAAATTAGCATAAATATATTTAGCCTTCTGGTATTAAGGAACAAAGCACTGAATGCAGTCTCAATGACTATGATTTGTCTAATAATCCCAACTGTCAGATGAGGTGCATTAGAGATAGGACATAATGGCTGAGAAAAAAATGATTGGAAATTTCACAGCTGCAGTTTCCAAGACTTTGGGAGTGTTAGCAAGGGTTGCAATTTAAACAGATATTAAGGCTGTACATCTCCTGTACATTGCATTGATGATGATCTCATTACTGGCAGTTTACAGTTTAGAGATCATACTGTCTCAAAGAATGCAACATTCAGCAGTCATTGCATGGAGAAGCCCGGAAAAGTATGACATTTTAAGGAAATGCTGTAGAAGGAAGGCTGCAAATCAGTAAAAATCTAAAAGGTGGAGGGTGGATAAGATTAAGGCATATGTATTTGGCAATTGTGTAATCATAAAGAGAGTGTACTGCCTATTAGTTAAAGGTGTGAGAGATTCTTAATTGCCATCAGATCTTTTTTTAACTCTAAAATAGAGCAGTGTATGTATCTGAATGCAACATGTTGAAATACACTTCTGTAACCACTGTTATCATTATTTTATCTGATCACAATGAAACATATAAGCTACACCAAGATGGCTGCAGTTGGTATGCATGCAGGAAGTCTGTAGTGGAAAGCTATAGTTTAGTAACAGTTTAACAAAGACTGATCTGTTTTTGGGCTGATAAGCATCTCTCTGAAGCAGTATGAGGTGCATTACTGTGGCCATTACTTTTCCTTTATATGATCGCAGACATACAGTTGTGTATAATCAATGAAGTGATTTTCATTGGTGTCAATGAAAGTAGTCTGACTTGGGATAAGAGACTGACAACTGCTGTCATTCAATCATATCTAATTGTTTTTTTTTCCAACAAATATGACATAGGCAATCATACATTTATATAAATGAAAAACAAACAACATGACACCACTTTAGTAGCAAACAGTATACATTTAGAGACACCACTGAAACAACTGTAGTTGCAAACATTATATGTCACTTATAATATATCTAGTCACTGTCAGTTAAGCATTATATGGCTCATTGAAATTCTGCCTCTTACAATTGTTCCTGTTCTGCATGTATTGTTCCCACAATTCCCATTTTTTCCTAAGTAGTTTGCTCCCTCCCTTTTCTAAAGATCCAAATTCCAGTTGTTTTATATTTACTTCTTTTAGTAAAGTTGGTTTAGACTTAGGTTCCATTTTCTAGTGATTGTTTTTTTGGCAACTACCATAATGGACTCAACAAGGCTTTACTATGCATAGGCAATTCCGATTCTGTATTATAACTCAAAAAAATCATCTCCCTAGTCAGTCTTATCAGTTCACCCAACATCTCCAACAGAGCAGTCTGCAGGGAATCCTAAAGTCTGCCAGCTCATTATACTCCACAAAAATATGTTCCCAGCCACCTTTTTCTTGCCCGTCACACCTCCAACAATTGTTATCCAACTGAGGAAAAATTCTTTGGAGTCTTCTTGGGGTATAAAAATACCTATGCACACACTCCCATGCAAAGATCCTAAATCTTCTAGACTTTGTTGCATATTTGGGAGATATACATTGTCCGTTTGTGAATTACTTATCCAATCTCTCTTCCCAGTCCTTTCTAAGCTTTTCTGATTGATTCTTATAATTATCATGCAATAGTTTGTATGCTTAACTAATTATTCCTTTTTTAATGGCAGCTTCTGTTCTAGATTCTATTAAAAACTATATCAGTGCTGGTCTTTTATTCAGGAGCCCCCTATTTCTTTCTCATTGCCTATACACTGATAGTGAGCCTTGATAAGGAAGGCAATCTCTAACCTGCAGTCCTAATACATTTTTGTCCCATTCTGTTACCTTTCCATTTGTAATTATTTGTTCCAAATACCTTGGTTCCTTTGCCAGTTTGAAATAAATTCCAGCCCCTTTTTGCCTATTATCTGTATCCCTGACCACAGTCATCACTATTGGCAAAATCTCTTTTCAATATTCTCGCGCTGGTTTGGTTCTTGGAATAGTCCCTGCTATTTTATGAAAATAATACTCTGTATGATTTTTTTTTTTGTTTTCTTTAATAATCTGCATCCATAATCCCAATCTGTCCTTATTTCTTGAGCTTCCTACCTGTGTCAGCATCATTCCTTTGCACTTTGAATTATAGTTTTCTGCTTGTGCTATCTATAAGAGCCTTAACTATATTGCTCTAAAATACCCCCCACAAATTGGGTAATCCTAGTCCGCCTTGTTCTGTTGGAAGAATCAGCTTATCCTACTTGACCCTTGCTGTCTTCCCTTCCCAGATAAATCCTTCAACTCTTTTTTAATTGCTATTCACAGCTTCTCCTCTGGTTGATAAAAATATGCCTGGACTGTGTATAACTAGAGGGACTAAAAAAATTTTAATGGCTTGTATCTTAGTATCCATATCCATATAACAAAGCTTCCAGTTTCTCAGTTTTTGTATTATCTTCTGTTTAGTCTCTTCCCACATCTCCTTAGCTGCCACAAAATAATAATTTGTAATCCATACTCCTAAATACTTAATTTTATCATGTTCCCATAAATATGGATATTGTTGGACCAATTTGTGTGTGGGTACATAATTTACCGCTATTGCCTTTGTTTTAGCTTCATTAATTTTGTATCCCAAGAAGATCTGAAACTGTTTTATAATGTTCCACAACACTGTAATGTCTCTGTCTGGTTTTGTCATGTATAAAATATCATCGGCAAACAGAGCCAGCTTTTCCTGACTACCATACCAGTTATAGCCTTGAATTTCTGAGTCACTTATTTTCTTTGACAGTGGTTCTAAATATAATGCAAACAACAAAGGAGAAAGTGGGCAACCCTAACTGGTTCCTCTACTCAAGCAGAAATTATCAGAGAGGACCCCCACCCACCTTAATTTGTGCCTCAGATCCCTCATGTATTCTTCTAATCAGCCTTATAATTGTATCAGGGAAAGCAAATGCTTCCCTTGCTCTGCTCATGAAGTCCCAGTCTACTCTGTCAAATGCTTTCCCTGCATCAAGACCCACCAATAAAAGTGGTATTTTCTTACATTCTGCTTCCCTCTGAATCGTCAGTGTTCTGTTAATACTGTCAAATGTTTGCCTTCCCTCCACAAAACCACACTGATCCTTATCTATCAATTTTGCCATTCTTTTAGCCATTATAGACATAAATACTCTATAGTCATGGTTTTATATTGAAATGGGCCTGTATGCAGCTGGCACAGATGGATCGTTACCCTCTTTAGGTATTACCGTTACCACCACCTTCTTCCAGGATGCTAGTACTTCTCCTCCTCTTAAAATACTCTTAAACAAAACCTTCCAGATCTTTATCAGCTTTTTCCCTCCTAATTTCCAAACTTCCACAGGAATACCTTCCTGGGGACTTTCCTCTAGGTTGGTTGTACATAGTTATTTTTATTTCATCCCTTCCTATCCTGTTAGTAATTGAGCCTTATCTACCTCTAACCTTGACATATTTCATTCTCCCATAAACATTTCCATTTGTAGCTTTTCTTGATTTCCATATTTCTCTGCTTTATGTAAACTTCCATAAAATTTCAGAAATATTTCTAATATTTCTACAGGGTTTCTTGTTATCTTCCTTGTTATAGGTTCCCTAAGCTTGGTGACAGTCCTTTCCACTTTCTGTTGCCTGAGTTGTTGTGCTAAAAGTTTTTGTGCTCTAGAATTATCAATCACATCTAATTGTTGATGTAAATTTGCAGGTGTGTTGCACATGTATGTGAAACAAATTTGCATTACTGTGCCTATTGTTTTTTATTTTATCACAGTTTGGCATCTGAGGTGTATACAGTTATTAAAGTGGCTATAATTGATATGTATGAAGGCAGTCAGACTCCTGTTGTTATTGTATCAAAGTTAGTCATTGATCTGGCTTTGCAGGTCAAACATGAAGCAAAGTTGCATTACCAAGGCTATTCATTATTTATCACAATCTGATATCTGTGGTGTGAGGTATATACAGCCAGTAAAAATTACTATCATTGGAAGTGTATGGAGGCAGACTATGGATTAAAGTGACTGACTTCTCTTGTCATTATCACATTTAAACAGCCATTGCTTTAGCATTGCAGAAGTAGTATTTATTTGTATGAAACAAAACAAGCTACATAACTGTGATCCTTATGCTTTTCTTTATTTGATCACAGCTAGATTTCAAAGGTGTATTCAGTCTGTAAGTGGATAGAGCAGGTAATTGAAGTTAGACTGTGGCTAAAAAACTTGACACTTTCTGTCATTTAATCACAGACTTCACAAAGCTGATAATCCATCTGTAGAGGTTGCAGTGTATGTGCATTGTGTCTGTTTTTCCCTTCATATTTTATATATTTGGTTTATGTGGATGCTGCTTATTTTTGTAACCATTTGAAATGTTGGGACCCGCTAGAGCAAGTCCCAAAATTCAGAGACTAAATGGTCAAAAGATCGGACTTGTGTATACCAAGCCCATGATGTCATTTCTTAGAATATTCCCTTTTCTTTGAGGTATGGTGATCTCAGAGTTCGTATATATAAGTTCAGAGGTGTAAGAGGTGCAGGGTGGCTTTACCCTCTGCAAAAAGAAGTTTTAAGGAAAAGAGTGATTTTTGAGATTTGCTGTTTTCCTGTGTTTTTTTTTTTTATTTATTTATTTATTTTTTATTGGCTTCTCAGCAATTCATTTGTAGTGCCAGACATTTCAATAGGGAGATGCTTATTTTGCTATGTTTTCCTACAAGCAGATGATTCAAAATGGATGGTGTAGAAGGGCCTTTTTATCTTGTGTTGCTGTTTTGAATTTGTCTGTTTACTTACAAATTCACAATTTGCCATACCCATTTCTGCAACTGAGTCTTGATGTGTCCCACT
Source organism: Protopterus annectens (assembly GCF_019279795.1). Lineage (NCBI taxonomy): Eukaryota > Metazoa > Chordata > Ceratodontiformes > Protopteridae > Protopterus > Protopterus annectens. The sequence continues at coordinate 1,867,256,531 of NC_056733.1, forward strand.
TTTAAAAGTGACAGCATTGTCCTAAAAGCCCACACTGAGATTAACACATAATGTATTTGTATCACTATCTAAAAAAACATGGTACTACTTTTGATATTTACTGTTAAAAGTTTATGTAATATTCAGAAATAACTCTGAAAGAGATCTTTAATCAGAGTTATTCTTTGTTAATAGTATGTTTGAATGAAAAGGTTAGTTATTGACCATGCAGACCTCAATCCCCCAGGCATGTTCCAAAATGCATTTTATTATAGTTCCTAAGATTAGATATTTTATAGCTTTTCAGATTAAAAATTATGCTCAGATCATGAACTCAATCAAAAATATTTATCAAATGCAGATCCTAGCCAACTTGCAGGCAATTGTAGCTAGTTTATTTAACAAAGCTACACAGCTTTGTTTTTTTATTGAGGTTCTAAAGGGTTTGTTCATTAAGTTGTTGACAAGTGTACAACTGTTGCCCTCACCATACCTTGACTGCTATAATCCTATTATGATATTTTCTATTTCCCATGTATGTTTCAGGATTATTACTCAAGGAGTTAACAGTCGATATCTTATGACTGTATGAAAAAACATTATTCTATAATTCTTGAAGTTGTTGCAATGTATCTGTCATATTTTGTTCAATTATTGATTGTTATTTAAGTACTAGGTTCCCTGAGCTGTTGCCGGCTCACCTAGTGCTACATTTCAGGTGTGGACACTCAAACACAATTGGATCAGGCAGACAAGCAGAGGTGAGATCTAAGCAAACTGTAAGAAGCGGAGTATAATGAGAGCTCCGAGGGCATTCTGAGTAGTTGAGGTTTTTCATCCTTGTCATGCTTCTAGTAAGAAATATTTGTACCTTTTCAGGTCATTTCAGGTGGCATGTTTGAAGCCTGGCAGATTCAGCACCATGTTCTCTAGTGGATCAGATTAGTATGGTATAATGTAGGACAGTGATCTCTAGAATGACTACCTGTGCCATTTGAAAATACATAGGTCACGGGATATGTTTTCAGACTTTGGTAAGCATAAACTGGATAAAATTTAGACTGTTGTCAGATACGGCTTTGTGGCACAAAGTTCTAAAGCTCTAACTATGACCTAACTAACCTGTGAATGACTATTGACTTAGATGCTGGAAGAGCTGCCAAGGAAGGGCATGACTGAGTGGTTAGTATAGGCTGAGTTATCCTGGAAGAAGGAAGGCAGTACAGTCTGCTGCACCATCAACACCTACTGGACAATAGGCCCTTGACATGTGGCAGGTAGAAAACAGATGTGCATTTGGGTTTGTCACAATGCAGTAACCTACATTGCACTGTTGCAGCAGTGAACAGTCACTCAGGGAAAGAAACAGTGGGCCATCAGATATGCACCTCAGCTATATGAGATAGGGATAGAGCCAAAAAATGGAAAGTTCCTCTCATGACTCCCTGGATAATAGCCACTCCAATAAATTGCTCTCATTTCATAAAAAGCTGGAAAGAATGGGAGTGATCAGCAGTGAGGACAGATAGTCAACAGGCTGAGTCAGGAAAAAAACACAGAAGAGAACATTTAGATTGTTGTCCAAATCAGGCATCAGAAATGTCCGTGGAAATATGGGAAGATGGTAACTCTGATAATGCAGTACCCATTTAGAAAGGAGTATGCACATTTATTTTGCATGAGTAAATAGCCAGCCATTTTATAACTGCTTCACATGTACATGGCCTTTGCATTTCATTGTACTGTATGCCAGTTTGCTTTGAGTCTGTTGATATCCATGAACCAATTATTTCCTTGGTAGCATAATTTAGTGTCTCAGCTGTTTTGGGAAGCAAGTCCTTTTAACTCAGGTCTTGAATGTCTTGCATTCCACATGCCACTTACTTCCCCTCCATCAGCCTCTTCACTTTAGTCTTTGTAATAAGACACAATTTCCTTTGTTTTCAGCTGAAGAAAAATTAATATTATCAATAATTTAACATTTTAAGAAGCATATGTTAGTGAGTTAATTATTCAATTACTAATGATGATGGGAGGAAAAAATCAGATCCTGGACTGATACTGACATTTAATAGCATTTTTTGTTTAGTTTGCTTCAGCACACCATGGGTTAAATATTTGCTGTATTATAAGAAGGTCACATATTGTCAACTGCTCACTTGGTGCTATGTGAGGTATAACAGTGCAGGAATCCACCAGTATGGGTTTGAAACTAAACAAGATTTTCAATATGCCTTAAATGATTCTGTAGTTGAGTATGAAATTAATAAACACAAAAAGAGTATGAAATTATTGTAATGCATTACAACCGCAACTGAAAGTCAGATGGCCTAGATTTCTGCTTTGTATTATCTTCCCAGCTTGACATTGTACATGCAACAGCTAGATACAGAATATATTAATGTATCCTAATGGAAGTGGCAGGCATACAGGCACAGTGAAAAAAGTTTTGAAGTAAAACAGCACCAGCCATTAAATACTTTAAAAGTATTCTGCGATTGAGATGCATACTGTGTTTTAATGTTAGAAAATCATAATCAAAGAACTTTGTAGTAGAGCAGCTCAAAGAGTGAATGCTAATGCTGAATTGTTTTTCCTATTATCAGGTATTAGAGGATAAAGCCGCTACACACTCTGGGCTTAGATTTAGGCACTAGTATTACATTTTTATATTTAAGATGAGTAGAGATATCAGACACCCTGTATGCAACTGTTATACTAAACTTTATTATGTAATTGTCAACCTTACTGGTTGTACTGCTATGGGTCTACAAAGTCACTTTTGTCATAATTACTTGTAATGCAGTGCATTTTAACTTTGACAGATATCCTGTGCTAAACCTGGAGCAGGACACTTTTCTTTTAATTTAATGTACTAGTACTTAAAGAAATTCACAGACAGATTCTTTATACAATTGTATAAAATTATTAGTTTATTACAAATAAAACAAACTACCATGGCTGATTTAAAACTAATGTACCTTTTTTTAACCATCCACTGCCCAAATTGCAGTTTGTTTCTATTGCTGGAAAGAAACTATTTGCATGATCTCTGGCTAGTCATTATTCTTTTAACATCTTCATTGATGGCTTGTTGTAATCTATCTGACCTTCTTGAGTTGGTGAATGGTCAGTGAGCTGCTTATTGTGATTTAAAACTTTGCAATAACCCTGACTAATGAGCTGCTGTTCCTCACACTAAAGAATTAGTCAGGCAACTGCTGTTCCTTAAGCTGCAGTTAAGTTATTCTAAAATAATGGATATTGAGCTTATCTGGTAGTAGCAGGATAACCACCAAATCTGACAAACCAAGACTGCCACATGTATGGTTAGCAATCCTGTAGTGAGTTGGTTGAACATCATTCTGGACTGTTTTTCTTTCCATTATATTAGTTTTGATAAATGCTTAGGGGGACACAAAACTTACTAAAATGCTGTGGGCACTTAATAAGGCCCTTTTTCTTGGTAATTCTACATTTGCTTCCTGTAAGACTCAAACAGTTGTGTTACATTTCGAGTATTTGTATTGTAATCTAACTCTGGACCTTACATATATATTTTTTTCAAACATCATCCTAGTCTTGTACAGTACCAAGAAAACATTTCTAAAATTTGATAAAGCTGTCAGAAAATAAAATAATCACAGGCAAGTGCTGAGGTCAGTATATGTCAAAGTACAAAATATTATGATTTGGCTTCACTGTCTGGTAAACCTGCATGGAAAACAAATGTAAATTAAGTAATCTGACGGCATACAGTCTCTTAAAATATGTTTGGTTTCTTGACACTCTCTTGGAAGAGTTGGCCACACTTTTTGGCAGCATTAGAGAGGTTAGGTACACAGTCTGCTTCATAGACAAGCTGATATTCAATGGCATGTGTTAAGGCTTAGAGGTTGCTGTCACCATAAAGGTGCTTCTGAAGAGAATGCCTTGTTAAGGTATGACATTTGTACAGTTGATCATGGGACCCTTGACTTCTTTGACCTTTATAAGGTTGTGGATCGTAAAAAGGTGAATGTTTGTTTTGGCTAACTAGTCTGATTAACATTGTTTCTTTGCATCTATGTAGGACTTTATTTTGTGTTTCTGGTATCTCTCTCTCTCTCAGTAGTTTTTCTTCTTTTTTGGTCTATATCGGTATATGGAAGGTTAGTTGTAATTAAATATAAAGCTTTCTGTTATGAATGCTGTTGAAGGAAAGGTTGTACTTATGTATCCCAGGAGTACAATGTTGTTATTTTTTTCAAATAGTGCCTTTGCATTTGTAATTTTGATTGCCTTATCTATGTTAGTCATAAGCCATTCTAGAATGTTATTAACCAACGAACATGGCAGAGTTTAAAACAAGAATGAAGGAAAAATGCACAGTAAAATCCATAACCTGTGTAAGTCTCAGGTGGACAAACCTTACCATTATATAGTGAAATACTGATAAAATAAAATAAACATGGATATCAATGTATTTTTAGCACTTTCGTTCCATTAATCATTTTAGAACCTCCTCAGAAAATCATTAAGTAATCAAATAGGTATATTAAATACACAATCAAATAATGACATCACAAACATTCTGCAAATCAAAAACATACAATAATTACACCATTAGCTAGCATAAAAAGCTGTGAATAGATAATTTAAAGCTATAAATACCTATTATTAAAAGACTTACATTCAACAACATTTGTTCTTTACACAGTAAAAAAAAGTAAAATAAAAATGCAAATGTGTAAAAAAACATGGCAGAGTTATTGATCTAACATGAAGGTCTACATTATTGCTTACTTGCCTGAACTAGACACTATAAAAGGCTGTCCATTGTCTGATTTGATGGACTTGGAAATGCCAGACATCCCATCTTGAGAAGATTGTGTCTATTATTGATACAACAGTTTGGACTGAGACTAAAGGTATTTGTTCTGCTATGGGATATCTTAGAGTAATTAGAAGTCATGTCTATAAGATAGCCATTGTTGTTGAATGGCTTATACAACTTCGTATACAACTTATTATTTGAATTAATAGTGTCTGGGAAGTCTGACATCTCAACTTGTACATTGTTGCTTTGACTGTGTTTGTTTAGTGTACTAAATAATTGTTCATCATAATTTCTGTTTTGCCAGCTAGACCACATTTCCTGTATCTTTGTGCTGTATATTAAGCCATCTGACCTGTCACGATTTCTGCACCTTGACACTCTGTTAATGTTTTACACTTATGGTTTTCCATGTCTTCCACTGTTTTGGCATTTGGCTTTTGATTTTGTTTGTTAGATTCCTCAGTAAGAAATGCAGACATTGGGAGTGAGCTTCTATTTTCCATGAGATGTTTTAGCAACAGTCAATGACTGGGTGTGGGTAATACATTGTTTACCCATGACTGATATGCTTTGATCATGAGAGATGTGCTCAAGTTATCAAATTAAAAAAAGCAGCTTTTGGTAAACCTGAATTGCCCACACACAGGGGCTCATTTTTGCTATTATGCAATTCCATTATTTAAAAAAAAAAAGAAAGAAATTAGTTGCCTTTTTAAATAATGGCATTGAATCTGAGATCTTCTTCCTTTTATTGTGCTTTACCACAGTCCTTTGCAGCTAGGGGAGAGCTTCACAATGCCTTGCACATATGAGGGACATGAAAGTGCAAATGTTTGCACCATAGTAAATGCAGGTGTCTGTGTGTGTGTGTGTGTGTGTGTGTGTGTGTGTGTGTGTGTGTGTGTGTGTGTGTGTTTGTACTTCAGCTGCCATAATTTTTGTTGTATATAATGCTTACTTTACAATGGTCAGACTAGTTGTCTGTCCAGTCGGTGTGTGTATTTTGAATATTAGGCAGTTTTTGTTGTATAATAATTTACCATGACATACAAGGAGTGTGAGCTGCATGATATGAATTTTCTCTTTATTGTTGTTTTTGCATATTTATTTCTTGTTCTTATATATATCAATTTCTTCAGTTAATTAACTCTGTACTAGTAATTTAATTTGCTCTACATGCATCTACAAGTTTTAATAATGTCAGGTCTATTTTGTTATTAAAAAAAGTTTCTCTAACTAATGAATCACATAATACACACTCTTTGTCACAGTACATAAACATACAGATGATATAGTCTGTCATTAATTCCTGAATACCCTCTTATTGTTATTATTTTAAATTCTGTTCTTCAAGAAAGTAAATTACTAAGTACATTAAATACTTCTTCCACAATGATATACTGAAATGTGGCATGTTCTTATTTTATTTTTATTTTACTTTCTCTTGCATAGAAAAATAAATCAAATTTCTTCACCTAAAAGTTCCATTTTCTTGCTAAATTTCCTTTCAGTGAGATAATTCATGATGTTGCAGTTGGAGCTTTTTTCATTGTGAAGTTTATTGATGTAATTTCACACATGCATTAGCGTACATGCATGTCTTCACATTTCAAGCTGTATTTCTCCCATTCTGACACCATATGTATGTTTAAATCCAAATACTGGTGCAGTATGAATAACAGAAGACCAGGAGTCAAATAGAAAACACACCAAACAAGCCTGTATATGAACTCTGTTTATTGCAGTAAAAACATACCAAGATTAAGCGCTTTCATCTTTCACATAGAAGACTTCATCAGAATACTTGTGGGAGGGGCTCCCAATGTACTAATATTTTTAAAGCACCTCCGACTCACCTAGCTAATAAGATGCCATCTAAGATTATATTCAAGAAAGGAAATTGTTTTGCCACCAGAGTAGTCTACCTTGCTCTATGTGATATGTGCAATGGATTCTATGTTGGGGAAATGGAGAGGGCATTAAAAAGCATAATCTATAAGCACATATATGATGTTAAAAACAAGAAGGATACAAGTGCATTAGACAGGCATTCCCTCACTTGTTCTAATTTTAAAGGTTTTAATTTTTTTTTTTTTATACTGTGGACATAGAGGGGGTGGGGTGACTGGAAGAATTTATTAAGTATAAAAGAGCTGGTTTGGCAACTCAGACTTGCAGCTAATTTTCCACCAGGTATAAATGCTTCCTTGACAGTACGTCCAGCCCTGAAAGAAAAATCTATGAAACTTTAAGTATTTTAACATTTTTACATGCAACTGTGCCTACATTTTTAAACATATGCTAAAGTATTTAATATATAATAGTTTCCTATTTGTAAAAAGCTAGGTTAGCTTGAATATTGACATCCTGTGTATTTAATATTGCTCATGTGACCATTTTACATGTGACTTTTTTTTGACAATACCATTGGCTCAATTGTATCTGTTATGTAACATGTACTGGTATAAAAATGGTTCTTGAATTAGTGTGCTTTATTCTGATGAAGTCTTCCATGTGAAAGATGAAAGCGCTTAATCTTGGTGTGTTTTACTGCAATAAACGGAGTTTGTATACAGACCATATGTATATTTGCCAGACTGTGCAGAAAGCAATGGAGGCACTTAGAATAAGCTTCTAGCCTACAGTGACTTCCTAAAAAGAATGTGCACCACATAACTCACAACTTTATGTAGCTTAGTTTTAACATATAATGATTTGCATCCTGTATGCTATGACCTGTTTTCTTGTACTATATGAATATTTGATTTCAAACTACACTGGGTTCCTCCTATATCTAAGTATTGCTGTATATAAACCATATAGTGACACCAATACCCAAAAAAACAATGTTTATAATGTAGGTCTTCTGCATCAATGTATGACATATCTTTATCCAAAGAAGGTGGTTTACTTGTAATGTAAACACACAAAGTCAGCTAATTTGGAATTCCATACCACTCCTTTTTATAAGCGATCGCATTTCATAATTCTGAATCTTTTTTACTTCAATACATTTTTCAGTTTCAGCAATACAAAGCACCAGAATAGGACAACGGATTATTCTAGGTGCTCCAGTACCAATTTCAATTAGAAAAATATATGGATTAAATATTGATCTTGGTTCATAGACTTGCCGCTTGAAATGTTAAAAATAGCCAGAGAAAATTAAGCTGCCGATAAATGGGTATTTGTCTGCGATAGCTCTGTACAAGCAAAGAATTCTCATAATGTATACTTACAGTACTCATTAAACCAAAAGTTTAGTTATACAAAGACAGCATGTCATTTATAACAGTGCCTTACTGACATATCTGTGGCAAAGAAAAGATATAAAAAGCACAACTGATATTTAAGCAAGTGAACACATTTTCTCATCAAATGTCGATGTTCCTTTTAAATAATCTCCAGACAATTAGTAAACACAATGATTTATGAGAAACATGTTTAAAAATGCTTGCAAACCTTCATTTATCAAAATACTGAATAAATAAACTGTACATGTCCCACGAGAATGTATCTAATATAACAACAGTTTAATGCAAAATCACCCTTTCTGTGTTTATGTGAACATAGATATACAGTGCAATTTGACCAGAGATCATGTCTACCTTGCCAATAATCACTCTGAGGTTCTACTACCCCTTCTATAAATGGCAACCTCTGCAAGTACTGAAGTATATTTTATGGTACCCATTGGGTTGTCCAAGCTATGTTTGAAGGACAACAGGGAATCACATGGCTTGACCTGTAGGCGGAACATATTTCAGAGCTGGTGGATGCAATAGTTGATAAACTTATCCCTCCATCAGGTTTTATGTATTTCATGATGCAGGTTGAGATCACTTGTTCTACTGCAGGCTGCACTGTTTGACTTATCAAGAAAAAGTTGATCAAGATAGCAGAATTTCTGAGAGCGCAGTAAGTGAGACACAGTTCTTCTACAACAGTGAGTAGAAGGACAAAGGTTCCCGTCTCTCCTGGTAGCTAAGGTTTTGAGGCTACTGATCATTTGTGCTAGAAATCTCTGCTGTTTTTTCTTTTTCTTTTCTCTGATGGGTCAAGTAAGATAGATGCCAAAGGCTGCATTATATTCTATAATGAATCTGAATAGGGCAGACTATAAGGGAACAATGACTCTCTTGGTTTTAGAAGAGATGTCCTTGGCAATTAGTTATGAGATACAGATTTTCCTAACTACAGTCATCACATGGAGTTCAAAGGAAAAGAAGCTGTAAACACGTGTGCCCAGGTATCTAAACACTGACTTATTTGACAGGAGGTTGTTACCAATACAATTTGCTGTTTCTCAATAGCATGATACTGTATTCCTTGGCATTTAGTTTTAATCACTTTTTGGTGCACTAGGTTTTGACTCATATTAATTAATTTTGAAGGGTTTTACAGATCACAGGGGAACACCACTGATCACCTTTTCTCCAACTGAAGCAGCATCATCAGCTTTGGCAACTTATATTCTGTCCTTGAGCCAGTTTGCTATCCTCTTACTGCATACATATCAATGTTTAATGCCATTATCTTTTTTACAATTCAATCATGTGGTATAGTGGTAAATACCTTGGCCAATCAAGATAGGCAGCATGGATAGTCTACCTACTGTCCAGCACCTGTGTGACCTTTTCAAAGAACCTTATAAGATTTAACAGGCATGACATACCCTTTACAAAGCCAAACTGCTGTAGGCCAAGCCTAATTAGATGTTTGATGTTGTAATTTATGAGGTGGGTAATGATGTGCTCCACGGGTTTACAGAAAAAAACTTGCAAGATGATGAATTTGCAGTTTCCATTGTCTATGGTGGGTCCACTCTTGTGGAGGGGAATAACTACTACACTGCATCAATATTCACTGACACAGCCTATAGGTAGGCTTAGGTTAAACAACTGAAGGAGGGAATCAGTGGCTGCATGTTTGATGCTGTTTACTAGCTATCTGTTTTTCTGTTTACAATGGTTAACTCTATGTAGTTAGGTAGCCCAGTATATTGTAGAATAAGGGTTTTTGGTCTTTCAGAGTACTTAGCGACATGACCCTTGGTTATTGCGAGGGGGAATTGACTCAGGAAGGATTATAGTTGGGATGAAAAAAAATTCCACAGACTTGTTTGTTTGTTAGTATGTGCCAGTATGCATAGTGCCAGTGGTTCAACAGATAGCACACTTGCTTTTGGTGCAGGCGTCTGCGGGTTCTATTCCCACACCAGTAAGATTGATTGTTGTCACTGCAGTGCATGAGTATGTCATCCTTTGGATGGGACATTAAACCAAGGTCCCATCAGCTTGAGCTGGTGGTAGCTCAAGTGGATGTAAAATATCTCACAACACCAATTGAAAACAGCAGGGAAAGTTCCTGATGCCCTAGCCAAATTTCCACTAGTAGCATAAATACCATCTTGGGTTTCTCCTGAAAAGTGGCCACCAACCTAGTGGGACTTGCCTGGTTAACAAAGGATAAATAAAAATAAAGGTAAATAAATACATAAATGTTAGCAATGTCCTTCAGGTATGAGCAGGAGGCACCATTATAGAGAAGTTTGGACCAGTGTTGTTAATTATCTCTTAATTTTCTAGTACATCTGAAGAAGGACATGTAGTTATCCTTTGCCTCAGATGCTAGCCTGAGTTCATGGAATGCTTTGCTGGTTATTTATATCTGCTTTTATTTCTTAGTGAATCTATTTTTCATATTAGCTTCATGCAGAGGGGTTATGATACTCTGTGACAATTTGAACAGTTTCTTCCTTCTGTTATGCATTTTTTTTTCCTATCAACTGACTACTAGTATGGTTTATTTTTGAATTTACCTCTATATTTGGTTCTACTAGGGACTGTCATGTTAATGTTTCTATCTAAATGGGCATAACGACCTTTAATGTAGGTGGTTGCATATCCTGGGTGGAGTTTTCATGGCTGTGTTTAAAAATTTCATATGTAAATGTTTGTCTTTTAAGTGTCTAAAGACGGAGGTTCTAGCAGCAGCTATGCAGGACAGGAGATGTTTTGATGGCAAAGGTAACGAGTTGGTGGTCTGACTTAATGAATGAGGGACTGACCAAGGGGAGGGAAAAGGTTGAATCTATGTTTGTGAGAACCACATCAAGAATGTTCCCACCTCTAGTGAGACTGAGAGCAAGTTGATCCAGAGAGTTGCTGTTAATTCAATCCAAGAAGTGCTGGCATACCATAAGTTGGTAGTGTATGTACTCCAATCTATGGAAGGATAGTTGATATCACCAAGAATTAATGAGCCTTGCTTGTAGGGATATTTTCAAGGAATGCCAGGAAAGTTCCATGATTGTCAAGTGCCCCAGATGTGCATCAATAACAAGCTGCAAGTTAGAATTTTGGCTTCCCTAAGGTGAGATGGCATTCTGTTAGCGCAGCTTAGAGGGTCATTTGGTATCACCTTTGAAAATGTACTGTCACTGACAAACACCAAGACTCTACCACAATTAACAATGGGTTTAAAGACAAGGTGGGCAAAAAATCTAAGCACAGAAGGTGTGGTCTCATTACATCTGAACCATGTCTTGGTAATAACACAAACTTGGACACATTCTAGATGAAGATCAGGCAGTTTACTGTTAAGATTCCTGGCACTGAGAAGGGACATCTTAATGCTACCCAATTTGGGAATAAACTTGTTTCCTATGTTAGGATATTTATTAAATGGATTCTGCCTAAAAACAGCACAATGGAAGAAACAAATGATTTGTCCAGTATGCAGAAACCCTTGAATGACAGGTGTAGACCAAACTTTTTAAAGCAAGTTAGATTGTTAATCATCTTATCCAAGGACAACACAAACTGGATCCCCCTAGAATGGCAACAGCTACTTAACTGACTGTTGAATCCACTTATCTTTTCTTTAAATCACATCCCATCATTGTCAGAGAGGACAGGATACCACTCATGACCAGAGTCTTACCCTTGAGTGAAGCTTGTATAGCAAGCTCTAACAGGCCCTTCTGTATTTCCTTCAAGGGTTTTTGTACCAGAGCATTTAGTCCCACATGGGCTATCATGCTATGGTCATACTTGCTGTGGACATGGTCTTGACAGTCATTGATATTTCTGCAATCCTGGTTCCTGAGAAGTCCAGCTTGGTGAGCATGTAGTCTGTGTATCTAACAACAGAGTTACCAATTATTAAGATGTTTCCAGAAGCTGTTATATGTGTATTAAACATGGGAATATTATGCAATGGTGACATACCGATGGTGAGGTGCATGCAGTAGCTGCATTTTATGGGTTTAACTGATGCTTACACTTAAGAGGTCTAGGAGGCTTTGGCAGCGATTTTTAATGGCATCTGCACAGTACAATTTGGTGCTATCTGTACGAAAATGGTGCATTCATATGGGTGGGGGTATGACAGTGTACTGCTGACTGTGTGTAGCTACCAAATTTGGTAAGTATTTACAGCTCTCAAAGACAGTATTAACTGGGTTAAACAGCAGTTAATTTTCACTGAGTATGAGGTCATACTTAGACTGGCTCAGGATGCCAATTGTTAGAAAGCTGGCAATAGATGGGGCCCTAGTTTGTATCTCTGCATGATATCCAGTGCTATTTTTGACAAAAACTCAAAAGGGATAAGGAAGTGACTAAGGGAGTGTAAAGGAGGGAGGTTACTAGGTTTCACTGACAATTTTATCCACCATGCACTGAACAGAACAGCTGGTGGCATGAGTCCACAAGTCAGTGGACTAAGATTTGGCTCAGATCATGGTAATGCCTAGTGCCTGTGACATGAAGGAAAATGTTATGCAATTACCAACTAAGTTAGCAGTTTGACTTGTGCATAACATTCGGCTACAATTTGGGCATTGTTACTCAAGTTTAATCTGTCTTTCTATTTTTAAAGATAATATTAAGAAAGTAGGAGAACTATATAATATCTGAAATAGATTTTATACAATAAGTATAATAACTAAGTATGGCATTTTAACTATATACATGTCAAATCAACTTCATCTAAGCCAAATGATGTAATTCTAGAATTTTCATACAGTACAGTTATTACAGTTGTACCATTTTACAAAATAGTTTGTAAACAGAACAAGTACACTCACTTTATCACTGCATACTTCAACGTTTGTAAGTTTTATATTTTATATTACATTTCTCAAAACATGTGCTAAAGCAAAGTAAGAGTCAGGGAGAGTACAAGAAGACAGTACTTAAGGTAATTTATAACATTATATCACGGAGGGTCATATTGGGAAAGAGATTAATAGAGAAAAGATGGGAAAATTAATTTAAATAATCATACAGAAGACGGACATGGAATGATTCACTAATTGTCTTACTCAGACATTCTGCAGATGTCTTTCTAAAGACCTTACATGTATGTAATGCAATTATTTTAATGATCTTTCTAATGCAATGTATGTAACTAGAGGAACAAGCTGTACATTTATTTGCCTTAATGATCTTAATAATTGCTTTCTTGTTAAAAAGAAATGCATTCATTAATCATTACCTCTAATCAGCCAGAGGGATAGACATCCATTCCCATTAATTTATTCTTAAAGTCTAGATAATTTTATTTTTAATGATTTCAGGCAAATCAGTCAATTTTGCAGGATCTACCTTTCTTAAACTATTTTTCTTAATTGCTTGCACAATTGGAGTCATATATACTGTTAAGGAATCTTCAATATTTGTTTATAGTTTGTTAGTAGATCATAGGGTGAGCTCCTTAGTTGCTGCTTGTGTCTCAAGTTTGGACAACATCTGTCGTAATAGGTCAAAGGTTAATATTGTTTGAAGAAGGGGCACATGCACAAGACCTGGTAGCCAATCAGCATTTTAAGAGGTAAGGCAATAGTGTTCAGTTTTGTGGCTAGTGTGGAAAAACTAATTTTATTAATATTGCTCAATTCTGAACGGAATACAAGTCCAGTTATTGGCAAGCAATACTGAATGTAAGCTATTAAAACACTGTTTGCTATCAGTTTCCTGGAATCCATTTGATACAGTATACTATATCTTCAGCTGTGTCATCGCCTTTTGTACTATTTGTTCTCAATGATCTTTAAGTGATAGGACTAATCAGCTCAAAGATACAGATACTTAGATTTTGAAATTTTTCCTATTTTTTTTTCCTATTCAGTCAAGTAATGCAATAGCTTTTTTTATGTTGTGACCTACATAAATAATGTTTTGCTTGAGCTTCAACCTAAATCTGGCAGAACTAAAATTTCTCATAACTGTCTTCCTACAATAAAAAGTAGGCTCAGACCTAAGTGTTAGGATATCATCTGCATTTAAAATTGCATTTAAAGATGGACATTCTCTAGTAACATCATTTAAAAAAATGGCTCAAGAAATTGGCTCCTTTAGAACATCTGACATGAAAACTCCAAATTTGCTAGAGAGGAGAATCAGACAGAACACTTGATGTTTGCCTCATAATATTTATCCATCTTCTTGTTTTAACTCCAAGTCCATATGCAGTTTTGAATATGCAGTTGGAATCCCCACTTCAAACAGCCATTTAATGTCAGTTTTCCCTTCTACAAAGTGCAGTATGGAACAAACTGCACACATTGTGCTATGCCCCTTCCTGAAGTTATGCTGACAGACAATTAAAAGACCATGTCTAGAAATATAATTACTTATCATCAAATACATAAGTTTCTCAAATATTTTTGTTAATTAGTAACAGAACATCAGTCTTGAGGTACAAATGTGAGTTATCTTGGGACGAAGAATTGCAGCAGAATGCTTAACCTGATTAGATTTAAGGGTTTGGTAATTTCTGTTGTTATTAATCACTGAGGAAAGCTGTTGCCGAAACCGGTATGCTTTCTGTCTTTTGAGCTACCACAATAAACCATTTCTGAGTTATCACTCTCCTTGTGCTGGACCTTTTTGGTTTCTTCATTTATTGAAAGCCCCACCAAAAATACACCCCCCTAAAACCTATTAACTTAATACTAATTCACAAAACTATGTACATCTTCAGATACTGAAATTTTCTGCCTGTCCGTTCTTGGTCATTTCTAAAAAATCTATTAAGACAAAATTTAATATCCTACCCTTCTCATCACTATCTCCTCCTTTTGTGATGTCTGTAATGTTTGCCCTACACTCTTGCACCACTGACTATATCACACATCATCTTTCTACCCACACACCCTGTAATGCTCTACAAAGCCTTGTTCTGAGTCATCCCTGTTTTTTTTCGTTTGAGCTCTGTCTCCTTTTCCTCTACCTTAGTGCATCTATCTCCTATGTTTATTTAGGTTTGTGGGTAGTTACTAGGCATGAAGTCCAGAAAAACATTAATGAGTTGGTTTCCCACTTGCCCCAGAGCAGAGTTAGGTTGAGTGACTTGCTCACAGCCACACAGTAGGCAGACAAACACTGTGGGAATCAAACCTTGGACTACAAGAAGCAGCTCACTAACACTTCATAGCCTTAGCCCTCTACACCAACTGCCATTTCCATGATATCTCCTCTATGTTATATCTTATTTTAAAGATACAGTCATTGACATGTTCCCTTCCAACCACACAGATTTGTGCATATCAGAAAAAGGTACAGTCTCTCTTTCTAGGATTAAAAAATTTGAATGCTTTAGGAGGTCAAACAATCCAATTAGTGCAAAGAAAGCTTTGGACTCCGATGAATAATGGAGTTTAGGACTGGCTTTCCTCTCTTTTAATGGGTCTTTCACAGCATTCCAATCCTCTGCAAGTACAAAAAAGTGATTTTTAAATTTCTAAATGATACAGTTTGAGCTCATTCAAAAGTTAGCCATTTTCCTATAGGAAACAGACATTCAGCAAAAATATCAGTTGATTTACATTTGAAACTTTATAAAGGTCACATAACTAAATCTTCCCAGTGGATCCATCTCTGACATAAGAACACTATATGGAAGTGCTAGGTGGATGTTGAGTGTATGTCATGCATGAGTACTATTTTTCAAATTACTGTTTTCCTCTGTGGGTTTCAAGAATCAGTTCCCTCCAACTAGTCTTGAACCCATTCACTACCCTGGTACACTGGTTTCTCAGTGAGTGATCATGGGGATCTGACTGAAGGGCATTGTCGTCAATACAGTTATGAAGGTTTTAAAGTCTTATGCACTGTGCTTCACTGCTGCAAACCCCATGCTGATGTCCTAGTTTTCCCACAAACAGGGTGAGAGCCTGGCTTCACTCATCCCAGTTTATGGCCACAGAAATCTAAGGGTTGACTGTAACAGTCCCCAAGCTGTGGAACTGGACAGCATCCACTCCTCATTTGCAATAAGTATCAATACTGCAAAGCAATTAAGGGATTTTAATAGCCTAACCTTACCTTGTGGCAGCCAGACATCCATGGTAATCTAAAAATCCCTCAACAACGATGCAATGATGTTCCCATGCCTAAGCTGATGTAGGTAATGTGCTTGGTGGATATAGATTCCTCAGTCTTTCTTGCTGCATATTGGGACATCTGCTATTGCTTTGAGACAGTCATACAATGTATCAGGTTGTCATCCTCTAGGAAAGATCAGATGGCATTAACCACTCACTTCTATCCTCCTCTCTATGGTGTGTTCCTCAGTTGTCAAAACAACTGCCCAGTCTTGGGTCTTCTGGGTCAAAGTTAGGGTTTTATCCTTCTGTGCCATGGAACCAGAATGTATGAGTTATGTTAATCAGTGGTTATCACATGTACCTGGGCATTATGAGCAAAAGACATACATTAATTTTGAATATGATGTAGGTATTTCCTTTATTTATAACTTTCCTTTACGAACAATTATACTAATTAAAATAGCAGCCGCCTAGTGTTCTTTAACCCCAAAATATAACGTAAAGGTAAAATGTGCTCTCTACATTTATTTGACAACATAAAAATCATCAATGAAAATGAATGAATAAGAAATATCTATATTCAGGGAGAAGTATTCACACAGACTCCCATTTCAGTTTATTACTTTAAAGTTGAACATTATTCCTAGAAAGTTGTTACACATGATATCTCAAAGAAGAAGCTCCTGACAGAAAAAAATGCCAGACAGAAATATGCAGAATCAAACAGATACATGCCAAAACTTACACTTTCTTTAAACAAAGTAGCAGACATTACTTAACAAAGTCATAAGAAGTGTGAAATACAAGTGACAATTAGAGAAAAAAGTGTTAGAGGGAGATGAACAATTTACCTAGGCAAGAAAAATAGGTCAGTATAAATTTTATGTCTTTATTCTATTGATAAAAGCTTGGGACAGGCTTTTCCTATGGTCACAGTGGATAACCTGCGTATCTAAATTCCAAAAACATGTCACAAAGGTTAGTGTTTTGAAAATGGACTGGAAGCACTTTTTTTGTTCTGATATATATATATATATATATATATATATATATATATATATATATATATATAATTTTCTCAGAAATTGAGGACACTTATTCAGCAGTACAAGAAAAGTTAGATTTCCAATCATAAATTTGAAGAAGATAAACGTGATCTTCAGAAATAAAAATATTTAAGTGGAATTCCGAGGAACACATACCACCAAAAAATGTTGAAACTTAGAAAACTTGGAGAATTATCTTTTCAATTTTCTTTGAGATACAATGATCTTGGATTAATATATATATATATATATATATATATATATATATATATATATATATATATATATACTAGGTAGTGGGAGGAATAGAACTTAAAATCAAGGAGATACATGAGAACTTTCTCTCAAGCTAAAAACAAAATGTGCAACAGTAACTTTCATACTTTGTTGTTACTTTTGAAGAATCGTACAAAGTTGCTTAGTTTCAGGGCTTGCACTACTGAGTCCTGAGCTTCCAACAGAGCAGTGAAAAATAAACAAAATAATTCCAGCCACAAACAAGTGTTACAAATGCATACATTTAAAAAGGCTACACATTAAATAAAGCAAAACATTTAACAGTTATTGCACAAGGTTCAAGCAATTGGAAAGGAACTTTAAGTGTATATCTAAGTGGTTGAGAAATCTAAACAAGGAAAAATCAAATGGAAGTGACTATCTGACAAATATCAGATTAAAAACTATTACATTAATAAGCATTATTTAATACAAAAAGCTAAAAAGCTATTTGAACTTGCAGAAGTATATAAACCAGATAATACAATGTCCACATATACTTCATCCTTTTTTTACAAACACATGATTTTTGCCATTTGTTTAAGTTAGTTCATATGTTCATATGTTGGCACTAGGTTATTGGCCCTAGGGCCTATACAAGCCTAGCCATAACAATTCCCTGGATATTTCTTCCCACAATATTTACTTCACTGGACCCCTGTCTAGCAGGGCGACTGACATGATCCCCGGGTGAATTTTCTTTCTCCCATCCAATCGTCAAGGTTTCTTTTGAAGAGGGCCAAGGAGGCGCTCTGCTTGACATGTATGGGCAGTCTATTCCAGAATATGGGGAGACTCTGGCTCAGGAACCTATCCCTCCAACATGTTTTGTTCATTGTGAGGACAAGGTTTAGATCTCTGGAACATGTGGCTCTGAGGGATTGGGATTTCTTTAAGTGGAGCATGTCCAACAGCTCAGGGTTTGACATGGCCTTGTATGTTAAGCAGAGATCGCCTCTGAGTAGACGATATGCCACAGAGTATAGTTGGAGTTTTTTTAGACGGTCAGCATAGGGCATCTGCTTTAGGCTTGTGATTCTTTTAGTGAGGTATTTCTGCGACCTTTCCAGCTGTTGCAGATGTCTTGTGAGGTACATGCCAAATGGGGCGTTGTACTCTATAATGGGACTAATGAGGGATGAGTACAGTGGGACAATGACCTCCTTTTTTCTGGATGAAAAGCCCTTAGTGGTGAGGTGTGCCACATAGAAGGATTTCCTGACTGTTGTTACGATGTGGTTATCGAAGGGGAGACCACTGTCCACCTATGTCCCTAAGTTTCTCATCACACTTTCGGTGTTTAGTGTAGTGCCACCTATGTGGTAATTCATGGGTACATGGCTTTTCCCAAAGAGGATAACTATACATTTCTTGGCATTAAGCTTGAGCCCATGGCTCTGGCACCATGCATCTGTTTCTGTAAGGCCCTTTTGTTGAATATCCACATCATTTGGGGATTCAATAATGGCTCCCAGTTTGCAGTCATCTGCAAACTTTATTAGCCAGTATTAATAAACAGTCACTCTATGTTCATTATGAAGCCAATACAACTGACACAAGTAAGTTCTGACATTGAAATATATGCATTTACAAGATTATGCATGCTTTTTTCATGTATTGTACCATGACTGAGCACATCTGTTCCTTTAAGACTTTACAACCACTGAATAATAAGGAGCAGTGCCCCTTCTTGCAGTAGAGATGTCTTACCCCTGGCATCACAGCAAAAGATACCTTGTTTTAAGACCTTGGAGTATTTTGAACTGCCACCTGTAAAACATGGACTCGCTGATTCAACAAAACATAGTTAACCGTAAGGCACATGCTAGAAGATAGTGGAATGTAATTCACACAGCTGTACTCACTAAATGTAAACACTATGTAGCTAAGCACAATGAGTTCATGCTTCATACCTCCTGGTGTCAGGCATGCAGTCCAGAAACATTTTTTTCATTGTTGGGCTACAGAGCCAACAGGCCTGCTCTGCATCATTATATGCCACTGTAAGGAAGATTCTGACGCTGTGTCTTCCCTGTATAGCTATCACTAATATCAGAACGTGTTCCGTACTTTTTGAATTTTAATTATAAAATTTGCAGTCTGTCTGCTGAACAGCTTGGCAAGCTCCACCCCATGTATGATTACAGCATTCTTTTGTCAGAGCAGCAGCTGTCAGTCAGGGTGAAGGGTGACTTCATTTAGCAACTTTGTGTCTTAGATGAGCACTGCAAAGAGATCTCTTTTTTTCCAAAAAAATTCCTATGCCTTGCTTAGTAAAGATGATAGAGGTCATGTAAAGAGATTGTTGACCTCTTCCACTTACTTTGTGCATCAGTCTCATGATATTAACCTCGAGGCCTGATTTATTTATACTATTAAAAAATCAGACACTTACTCTGTTAATGGTACAAAAATAGCTTTTAATAATATTTAAATATTATATACAAGACATCGCACCGGTAACA
Organism: Protopterus annectens; assembly: GCF_019279795.1. Taxonomy (NCBI): domain Eukaryota; kingdom Metazoa; phylum Chordata; order Ceratodontiformes; family Protopteridae; genus Protopterus; species Protopterus annectens. Next base: position 1,867,276,451 of record NC_056733.1, read on the forward strand.
ATGGCAATATTACATTACAAAAATTTCTAAAAAGGCTGTTTTGAAGAAAAGATAGACGTTAAAACATATCAGTCAATACAGAGTTACAAATCATGTCAGTAGCATTACAGAATAGCATTGAATGACTGGATACTTATTGACAGGTTACATCAAAGCTTCCATACAGCATTCCATAAATATAACTACACCTCTGCACAAATGCAGAATAAGTATCCCTTTGATCATTTGGAACACTGTGCTTGAAATGTCTCTTATGCCCTCTATTCCTAAAGCTTCTCGGAAATTTGAGGTTGGCATTATTTTGAGAAAATGTAATTTCATCTTTTTGTGATTTAGATTTTTTCATAACTACTTTAATAAAACACAGGTCAGCAACCTAAGAAGAGCCATTTTATTTAATATTCTCTGTAAGTACATTTTGGGAAAAGCAATGGGTATAATATTCTGTTTAAGGAAATGAATAACAGCAGAAATCTGTAGTTTGATTTTTTTTAAAAACAGCAAAAGATATGTTTACCATTGACAAGAAGCAGTTTATATATTAACGTTAATAATTCTGATACGTTTTAACACTGATCCTTACCTGCATTATACCTCAAGCTGTCACCAGGAGTGTAAATGTAGGGTGTTGTTTTAAAATTAGTATGATTTAGTTTTAAAACTCTAGTTTGGAGTGCACATCATGAAATAGTAATCTTTATTCTACTTGTAAATGCTGCTGCTGTTAGATTTAGCTATGCGTTTAGATAATCTCAGTGCATGAGCACAAAGACCTTTCCATAAAAATGTCACTGAAGCCTGCATAGACCGGGTTTTTTTTTTTTTTTTTTTTTGCATTCAGGTAAACTGTTTAATTGAAAATGGCACACAATTTACAGTTTAACTTTAGTAAAGATATTTTACATACCCAGAGTTTTAACTGCCTCTTCTCTGGTACTTATAATCTTAGGGCTGCGTACCAGTATTAAAACAAAAAAGGAAGCATTCATACATACACAGACTTTGGCTGCTTAGCAGTCTTTTAATTCACATAACTGTCATTGGGCGAAATACTTTATAGAAACATAATTAATAGGAAAATATATGAAATGCACAGGTTTTGGATAACTTATATACATGAGGGCTTCCTGCAGCATTCTGTGCAGCAGCTTATTTTCCTTGGTGGTTTTAGGGTAGTGACTAAGCTGCACTTTATTGTCCTGTTATATTCCTTGCACTAGGCTTAAACTTACAGGAGATTGTTGTATACCTTTTGCACATTCATCTTGACTGGCATGAATTCATGCTGCTTGAATATGTATCTGTATGATCACATATTGGGTTCGATTCAGAAAGGTTACATTGAGGTGTACATGAGGTGTACACCTTGGGGTAACCATTTCTGATTCAGAGATAGCCCTACCAAGGTGCTATAACATGATGACATGCAGTACCATGGGAGTTATCTCAATGGATATGCTATATGCAAATGAGGCATTCCTGGGGAGAGCAATATGCTAATTAGGCATGTCTTTTCCCTCAGAAATGCTTGTGGTAAGACATTTAAGTAGTCGAGCAATTCAGATAATCGCTCAGCTGTATAAGTTAACACAGCGACTCCTGGCTGCTTGTGTTAATGAACATGACCAAAACCTCTTGCTTATCCATCATGGTAAAGGTAGGTGCCAGGGAGTTTAGTGGACAAATGGTGTTGAAGGTGTGTGTGTGTGTGTGTGTGTGTGTGTGTGTGTGTGTGTGTGTGTGTGTGTGTGTGTGTGTGTGTGAGAGAGTGTGTGTGTGTGTGTGTGTGTGTGTGTGTGTGTGTGTGTGTGTGTGTGTGTGAGTGTGAGAGAGTAGCATTTGTGTGTGTGTGTGTGTGTGTGTGTGTGTGTGTGTGTGTGTGTGTGTGTGAGTGAATGAGTGAGTAGCGTTTTGTGTGTGTGTGTGTGTTTGTGAGTGAGTGAGTGAGAGTAGCGTTGTGTGTGTGTGTGTGTGTGTGTGTGTGTGTGTGTGTGTGTGTGTGTGTGTGAGGGGTGTTCTGTGTGTGTGTGTGTGTGTGTGTGTGTGTGTGTGTGTGTGTGTGTGTATCTGTATGGAAGATTGCATTAGGGTGGTTAGTGAGGAAGTAGGGTAGGTGTGTGTGTGTGTGTGTGTGTGTGTGTGTGTGTGTGTGTGTGTGTGTGTGTGTGTGTGTGTGTGTGTGTGTTTTGGGGGAGCTGTTATACTGCCACACTCTACTCAACTAATGAGCAAAACCTGCAATATGGAGTCGGGGGGATAACAACTACATACCGGAGCTACTATAAATACTGTGACTTAATGGCACTTAAAGCTGTGAGGATGAGGGGATCACTAGACACTAGGGATTATACTTAACATCATACCTTAATGGTGCTTAGAGGATGGGGAACCACTAAACATTAGGGATACTCTGTATAGTGTGCCTTAAATGCACTTAACAAAATGATAGACAATGTCAGTTGGGGGTGGAGGAACCGCTAGACACCAGATATGACTCGTACCTTTCATGCCTTAATGATACTTAGGGGTGGGGTGTGGGGGACGCTAGAAACCAGGAAAACACTTCAACAATGTGCTTTAAGGTCATCTATAAAAAAAGAAAGATTATGTAGGTGTGGGGGGGGGGGCACCAGGTGCCAGGGATACTATAAATAGCATGTCTTAAAGGCACTAAAAATTATTCAAACTCTGTACCTTCCCATTTCCTGTAGAGAATATTAGTCTTCTGTGCCACCACTAGATGCCAGAGATATAATAGGGATAAAAACTAAAACTAGAAAAAAAATAAATTACAGTGGAGGGGAAAAGGGTTTCAAACCCTGCACCTTTGGCACAAGAAAGAGCACATTATTCCACTGCACTTTGTACCACAAGTGATTTTTAACATTTAATGAGGATTCTGGGCATTATTCAGTGCCTGCTACTGGTCATGAGTTACAAAGGCGAGGGACAGGGCACATTTAATCTTACCCCTCGACTTTGTAGTGCAAGATATCTAGACAAAGCCAAAATTTGTGGTGGGACAAAGGCACACAATCAGGGTATGAATTTCCATTACTACTCTCTAAACAAATTCCGGTAATAACGGCCACTTAGGTAAAAAACACACTTTCCAAAGCTAAGAATACAGCATCCATAGGACCAGACAACATCCCGGGCTGTGTACTACATGAACTACAAAATGAACTGGCACCTCACCTAAGTGTCATGTTTAATCATAGCCTCACCTCAGGCTTCGTGCCCACTGAGTAGAGCACAGCTACAGTGATCCCACTCCACAAGGGGAGATCCACCTTGGACTACTGCCCCATCAGTCTGCCTGATTTGCAAGGCCATAGAACGTATTATCATGGAACTTATAAACAAAAGCATTGGCAACCTTCAAACACTGGACCTCACCCGGTTTGGGTTCGTGAAGGGCTGATCTTGTCTCCTGAACCTGACTGACTTCTTTGAATCAGTCTCCAGAGCCATGGACGAGGGTAAGGCGGTCCACACAGCCTATCTGGACCTGGCCAAGGCCTTTGACACCATCTCCCACTCTGGAATCATAGATAAACTTACTAAGCTGGGCATTAATCCCTATGTCACTCGATGGGTTGCCAACTGGCTTACTGACAGAATCCACACTGTAAAAGTAGCTGACTCCAAATTCAGCTCCAGACAAGTGACAAGTGGAGTACCTCAGGGTTCAGTCCTGGGACCACTCTTGTTTGGCATCTACTTCTCTGAAGTACAGGCCAATACTAAGGGACTCTGGCTAATAAAGTTCGTAGATGACTGCAAACTGGGAGCCATTATTGAATCTCCAAATGATGTGGATACTCTACAAAAGGGCCTTACAGAAACAGATGCTTGGTGTCAAAGCCATGGACTCAAGCTCAGTGCCAAGAAATGTATAGTTATCCTCTTTGGGAAAAGCCATGTACCCATGAATTACCACAGAGCCACACACTCCAGGGATCTAAATCTTGTCATCACAATAAACAAAACATGCTGGAGGGATAGGTTCCTGACCCAGAGACTCCCCAGACTCTGGAACAGACTGCCTATAATGTCAAGCAGAGCGCCTCTTTGACCCTCTTCAAAAGGAACCTTGATGATTGGATGGGAGAAAGGAAATTCACCCCGGGGATCACGGGGGTCTAGGAAGTAAATAGTGTGGGAAGAAATAGCCAGGGAATTGTTATGGCTAGGCTTGTATAGGCCCTAGGGCCGATAGCCTAGTGCCAACCTATGAACCTATATAAAGTTGCTAATATAATACCTTTTGCATTAGCATGCAGTTATTGATGGATATGAAGTCTGAAACTCTAATATCTGGGATTAATGACTGGGTGTAATCATCCATGATTTATGAGAGCAGGTAAAAGTAGACATTGGGGACATTCTGACAGCACAGGGACAGGTATGGGATATATGTGGTGTGTTTGTGTTTTACAGTGTATATGTGTGGGAGAGTTAGTGGGAGGTGCCTATGCCAAAGTGATGCATGGGCCAACAGTGTTTACCACCGGAAAGTGCTGATCATCATTCACAGCAGTTAACAGTGATTCGGAAACATGCAGCGTATCCAAAATGAGGTCTTTCTTCATTGTGGCTAATCTTCCTCTGAATTGTAAAATGCAACATCACAGAACAGACTCTTTTTACAGCAGCTGTTACAACAAGGGGTGGGGCTGTTTCTGAATCCTTCAGCTTGTCTTATTTATGCATGTTAATTTTAAATTGTTCTTTCTGTCAGATAAATATTCTAATTTCTTATTATGGTTTCTGGAAAGAACTCATTGGAGGAAGTACAAAAGAAACCCAAATATATGTGTTTATGAACATATTAGCACAATTTAAATCCTGCATAAAATGGAAATGTGTACTAAAACCCTGTGGACATTAGTGTTGCAAAAAAAGTAAATCTTCATGCATTTTTCATTTCTTACCTTGATCTTTTCCTCATGCTGTCATTCAGAGGTAGGTGTTCATAAAGTCACAATCTTCAGACATTTATTGCACAACACTCACGTCTGTAGATAAAACTGCATGTGTTTTATGTTGCCAGAATTATGAACAAGAATATATAGTTATAAACATGGATTAGGGGCTCACTAATAATTCAAGCAGCATTTATTAACATATTTCTTCTTCTTGTTGGAACTGGTCATCTGAAGAATGTTGCATTAGGATAGCATTCATTATTAATACTTCCATATATAAGCAATAACCTGATATCCTTAACTTTAGCAATATGCCACGTGGTATATCTTGTGATCCTGCATGTATTTTTCTAGGTGTTTCAGGGTGTCTTGAGAAACAGTTATTCCTTTGTGTTTAAACATTTTGGTGGTATGAATTAATATCATATTGTCTTGAAAAAGATTAGACATGGCAGATGAAAGGCATGCCCACCTGTTTATCCTGCCTGATCTCATTTGTTATCCATTATAGCCATCGGTAGATTTCTTCTCAATGCCATCCCTCTTGGCCTGCATGGATGTATTATTAGGTAGTTGCGGAGAAAACTAATCTCACATTAACACATCTGAAATATCTCTCCTCAACACTTGCCTTCTTGTGACAGTAATATTCTTTGTTACAGCTCACTGCTTCTCAGGCATTTCATTCCAGTGACAGCTACTAATTTCCATAGAAACTGCCACTGGACAACCCCCCTTCAGACAACATCTCCTACTGCATAAGTATCCTTTATACTATAATAGTTGCCTGTAATTCATGTGAATGTAATCTAATTAGTAAATTATGTGCAATTCTTAATGTCTGTTCCTGTATATTACTGAATTTCTGTTTAAAATATCTGTAATATCTTGACGTTTTTTCCCGGGCCGCCACTGAAAATGTTGTTTTGACTAAACCCAGTCGGACAAACCCAGTAAACAAAAGCAAGCTAAAATAGATAAACTCTTGGCTATTAGACACAGAACTGAGATTTACATATCTTAGTTTACTGAAAAGGAAGGGGTGGGGTCCATCAAACTAATTTACAAGGTTGGTATTGGATCTTGAATTTACAGATGGGATGGATCAGACATGGCCTAGTTAGATGAAGAGATAAGAGACACTTGCTCTGGAGCTGTCTGCAGCAGTCATGTAAAATGCAAAAACTATTACTTCTCTTTCCTACTATTGATTTCATTTATTTATTTATATGCTTACTTGTTTACTTATTCAAATTTTATTTGCTGTGTTGGTTTCACTAGTCATGGCTTATTTTTTAGGGGAGATCCATGACGATATTCACAGTGACAGGTCTAATTTAGCCAGTACTCCAGGAAAATTCTTACACTGCTTTCCTGGGATCTTAAACATTTAAATGAGCCACCACCAATTCAAACAGATGGGACCAAGGTTAACATCTAATGTGAAGAATGCCATTTGTCAGCTGTATTGACTATAGCTGTCAAAATGGGACAGTTCAGTCTGGACGTTTTCTGACAGGATTGTGCAGTCCAGTAGGAAGCTGTATATATAATGATGCGAGTTAACTATGTGAGGAGAATTTGTTGTTTATTTATTTTAATTTATGTTATTTATTTTATTTATTTATCACTGCGGTGGTGCTGCTGCGGTAACGTTGTCGCCTCACAGTTAGACGTTGCCCGTTCGATTCTCAGTTAGAGCGTCTTCTGTGTGGCGACATGCGTGAATGGGCGTTCCTTCATTGAAGGTTGTGCGTTAGGCCCTGCAAGCCAGCATGTCAAAATCTACTGCCAATCATTAGCGGACCGGAGTTCCGCTGTGGCGACCCCTAACCGGGAAAAGCCGAAAGAAACAAATTTATTTATTAGGTGGGCTAGTTAGATGAACCCTTTTTAGCATTATACAAAGTACAAAATAATTCTTCAGAATATCACAGAAGATTCAGAAAATAAATGTCTCACACACCTTGGTGATGAGATTATACTTACAGCAGAATGCTATATTATACATATATGCAAGGTTAAACAGTTAAGAAGGCGCATTAGATGCCTTTATGTACAATTTTAGCAAATGTATGTTTTAAGGTTGGTTGAGGGTAGGATTGATTCCAGAGCTTAGCC
>NC_056733.1:1867626002-1867663502 GCF_019279795.1 Protopterus annectens
TCTTTACAAAACTCCAGCTAGCTATGCTGGCATATGTTACACATCCACTGCCCTACTTCTCCTAGCATATATGGCAATACCTCACTGAAAAATTATATGATGTCTTCTCTTTGTTTCTTGCTGTTACTTGCATTTGCATGCAAGCATACTAAAGTATATCTGACTACTTATTGTGATCAACTAGTCTTATTACTGTATTGTACTAAGTACAATAAATACACCGAGACACTGCTTCAGTTAATATGCATTTTTTTTACTATTACATTTTCCTTTCGGATCTACAAGCATGCAACACAGATGCTGTCAGCTCTCTATGCAAATTCCCAAAGCTTGTTTACTGTTACATTCATATTTATACCAAAAAGTCTCAGTCTGATGTATAACAGTTCTTTCTTTGATAACAGTTTTCCTTTTTTCCCTTGTCCTTGGTTCTTTGTAGTTTGATGATCCATGGAAACTCACTCTTGCATTATCTGAAACATGGTGTCCCAGCACTATCTGAAACTTGATGTAACATCTCTTTACTTTGTTGATGTCCTTCCAGCTGCCATTTGCACAGTTATTTTTACAGACTTTGTTTCTCAATAACATACTGCTTTACATGGATGCCGAAATCTAACTAAGCTATATATGCTTGCCAGCACACTTACTGTTTTTCTGCATTGTATACTGTTTCTAAATTAACCCTTTATATTTCATATCATTCTTATAGCTTCTTATTCAAGCTAATAATCATGCTAGCAACAGTTTGAAAAGACAATGTATACTAAAATTCTTTCATTTCCCCATTTTTATATTTGTTTGAGGAATGGACTAACTTCAGTTTAAGAAAATACTGCATTTGTTTATTTACAGTCATAACTTGTTGAGTTATTGCAACTCTTTGTAACCTGCAGCATATAAACAATTCCAAGCTGTCATTATTATGACCCCTAAAACTATTAATACAGGATGTATTAACCAGTTTAACAATTTGGTCCCAGATGATGACCATCCTTTGAATATGTTCCACTAATTATGGGCAGTGTCAGCTTCTGTTTTTGTCTTTTACTATTAACACTGGGTTATTTGAAACCACACGTACAAACTGTGGTTTCACTTTAACAAACCTTTTGAAATTTGAAGGCAAAATTATCTATTTACACAACATTTTGTTAAATTTAGATACATTAGTACTAAATTGTAATCTGTCTATAATGACTAACTTTCCTTGTGGTTGTAAATGTACAATCTGTGAGATATTTTGTTCTACTAGTTTTTATACCACGCTCTTTTAAATCTGCATTTGGTATTTTTTAAAACTTGGAAATGTAATATTGAAGTTCAAATATTGTTTTCTTTTTTTTTTACCATTTGATCTGTATGAAGTACTGGCCTGTTACCTAAAATGGTAAGTATTTTAACCCATGGTCCTTTTCTTGTATTACTGTGTTGTTTATACAAATAAACAGAGTATTGGTAAAAATCATACCCTTTTTTCCCCGGTTGAGTTTATTCTTATTTTTGTGTTATATTCTACACACTGTGACATTTTTGATTGATGTCTTCCCTTGTCAGAACTGTTACATTTTTGAGGTAATGTACAGCATCTAATAGAGATAAAGCTGTTTATTGAAATGTTTGTCAGTCTTTGATTTTTTTCTCCTTTTATGTATGCCTGACCTTGTTCAGCTAATCATGCTGTTATAGCTGTGTTAAATGCTATCCTCCCAAATGTACATGCTGTATGCTTTTTACAACTGAAACTGTCTTGTGTTCTATTTTGTGTAGCATTTTCCTACGTTTTATTAATTCCCTCTGTTTTCGTGTTCAGAATGATGCAAATGAAATGCAGATGTCTGTTGAATGCTGTGTGCCTTGTCTCACAGCTGCATTTTTATCTGTAGTCCTTGAAGCATGTTCCAGACACTGAACATTCGGCTTTTCTCAAGCTGTACCAGAATATATGTATGCTAGCAGGCAGAAATACAACTGTCTCTCGGCACTAGAAAATTATATGACATCTTCCCTTTGTGTCTTGCTGTTACTTGCATTTGCATGCAAGAATACTAAAGTATATTTAACTACTTATTGTGATCAACTAGTCTTATTACTGTATTGTACTAAGTACAATAAATACACCGAGGCACCTCTTCAGTTAATACGCATTTTTTTACTATTACATTTTCCTTTCGGATCTACAAGCATGAAACACAGATGATATTAGCTCTCTATGGCAAATTTCCAAAGTTTGTTTACTGTTACACTCATATTTATACCAAAAAGTCTCAGAGTCTGATGTATAATAGTTCTTTCTTTGCATAACAGTTTTCCTTTGTTCCCTTGTCCTTGGTTCTTTGTAGTTTGATGATCCATGGAAACTCAGTCTTGCATTATCTGAAACGTGGTGTCCCAGCACCTGAAACTTGATGTCACATCTCTTTACTTCGTTGATGTTCTTCCAGCTGCCATTTGCACAGTTATTTTTACAGACTTTGTTTCTCAATAACATATATAACTAAGCTATATATACTTGCCAGCACACTTACTATTTTTCTGCATTTTATACTATTTCTAAATTAACCCTTTATATTTCATATCATTCTTGCAGTTTTTTATTCAAGCTAATAATGCTAGCAACCATTTGAAAAAACAATGCATGCTAAAATTCTTTCACTCACATCATCACAAATACCACATAAAGCAACAGACTTACACAAAAATAAACAAAAACTGTATGGTCCCAAAAACAACACAGTAAACTTTTAAAACATCCTTCAGTCATTTACAATACTAAAAGAAAGCAAGTTATATAAATTCCTTTAAATTTTGGTTCAGCATCCACAAAGCAGTTGCTTGCATTTCAAACAGAAATGCCATCAGAATAAAGCTATAGGTTAATATGTTTCTGTAATGAAGAACACATCAAAACAACAGAACCATCAAATTGTTTCTACTAAAATGTAACTGAAAGCAGTGACCAAGCCCAAACCCAATGCAGCACAGCAGAAATAGCTACAGTCGTCCACATACCCACTTCCTTATTCATCCAAGAATGTGTACAGTACAGCAGTATTACATTGTTATTTAAAAATGCATTAACACATGAACAAACTAAATGTATTAAACAATACTTATGTGAGGCAGCTTTACCTTCAAATTATTGAAATAGCACTGTGTGGGAGGGAGATAGAGAGAGATTTTTATTTGCAGTCTGTACTCATCTCAGTAACTTAAATAACTATTAAACAATTAAAGCAGAACAGACAGAACACCCAACAAGCAAACGAATCACTGTAAAAATGCGATAGGGTAATCCAAACAAGAAAGGTAATAACAGTGAAACGAAGTGGCTGTAACTGCTGGCCACGTGTGATTGTGATTGTGTGTGTGTGTGTGTGTGTGTGTGTGTGTGTGTGTGTGTGTGTGTGTGTGTGTATGTGTGTGTGTGTGTGTGTGTGTGTGTTTGGGTGTGCGTGTGTGCGCGCGCGTGTGTGTGTGTGTGTCTGTGTAGACATTAAATACTTACATAATGTATATTTTGGATGTAAAATACTGTTATCCTACTGATGCATGAAGCTTGAACTCTTGAGCTTCAGTTCACCAATGATCAGAGTTCCTGCACAGGAAATTACTGACGGTGAGTTGTGCTGGAAGGGATTCCCTTTTGGGGGGAATTTCCCCTCACCTTTAAGTTTTTGAAACCACAAAGTGGGTTTATGTAAGTTTGTATGGTGGGAGGGCTTTGCAACCCATATCATGGGGGTGCAGGGGAGGCACTCAGAAAAGTGTTTTTTCAGCAAGATGTTTTTGGCAAATTCAGTTGTGGGATTCAGATTCTTGATGCCTTTACTTTCATTCACTCATAGCGGAAGTGTAAAATACTTTTCCAATGGCAATTACTTATGATACACCAAGTTTAAAACATTAGCTAGATGCACTATTTTTCCTCAGAAATGTAAAAAAAATATATAGTTTATATATATCAAAACAATTTAACAGATAGTCCATTTCTTAAATGTAATACTGCCCTCCATGGTCAGCATTATCACAGAATTAATGTCCTTCCAGGAATGTTAAGACTTTCTGTCTATGGCATCAGGCCTCACAACACTCCTAGGCTTGTATTCATTCCCTGGTAATGCTCACCATGTCATGCGTTATTGCTTGCATACAGGTCTTAAGCCATATTTTATGTAGTATAATTGTTCATTGTCGGTTTACTTTCTTGAAAATAAAATAGTTAAACTTAATAAAGGGTATTTTCTGGAATGCATATCTGAAGTGTATAATCAAATAGTGGGCTAGAAATATTATAATATATATATAATATATAATATGCACTGATTTTTTTTTTAGGGAAAATTTATTAGCCATCTATAATATCTCAAGAGAGTAATAGTTTAATGTCTGCCTGTAATGCAGAATAAAACTTTCAAGGAGCATAATTATTGTCTGCAACAAAAGGCCTTTAAACTGAAAATATTGGATTTGCTTGTGTTTGATGTTAGAAAAATAGCGATGTTAATTGTCCACCATTATAGGACTACTTCACTTTTCTTTTTACATTTGACACTGCATGCTTTGTATGCAAATAAAGGATGAATAATTTATTTAAGAGACACACCACAAGAGGGAATCAATAAAAAGGGTAGCAGAAAACATTTTATTAAAGCAGAGTTAAATGTTAGCAAGCATGTTTAATCTGATATGATATTTTAATGTGACAGTAAATGTTAAGAACTGTGTTTTTTGTTAAGTATAATCTGCAGTAAAAAAAAACAAAAAATGATTTTGTGAAAATAGTCATTGTTTTCAGATAAGTCATGGCACTGTTATTTGATATACTTCATAGAAATGTCTTATGGCGAGCTGAACTTGGTTGGCTAGGTTTTGTTTTCTTGTTAAATTTGTAATAAGGCAAGACAGTCTAGATACATATGTTTCTTTATGGGCTAATCCAAGAGCATTGTCTTTATTAAATGAGTTAATCAGTATCACACAATATGTAACTAAAGGTTAGGTCTGCATGATATACAGTAGTTAAGTATCATCTTGTAATATCAAACCTCTGTTTTGATATCAGTTAAGAAGGATAAGAAATTTATTTAAAGGCAGTCTGATGGGTTTATTATCATAATTCCGATGTTTATGTTGTCTACACCACTTCAGCGAATGGCAAGGGTCGAATGGTGACAATGTCAAACCCAAAATTGTCAAAGTACAAATCTCGCCCCTATCTCGACCCATGTTAAAGCCCATTTGAAAGTCAAATTCGAAATTTACTTTTGGCAATGTCGGAATTCGACATTGTCACTTTCATGCTTATGAATTGGAGATACCGGCTTTCGACAGAATACACTTCGGAGTTATAAAAGTAAACCATCTGATGACTATAATGTTGCCATGGAGTCATAATAGAGCATGATCTGCTTTGTGCCAGCCTTTTTCCAGAATACAGTATAAACTTAAGACACCCATCCTCTAGTTTCTCTCAGTTTTCCTCTTATTATTTGCATAGTGAGCTACCTTTACTGTCCAGTACTAGAAGGTACGCCACAAATCTGCTAAATCTAACATCATTAAAGGAATACTCCAACTTAGAACTAAAAAATATATATTTCACTCCGTATTTGTTTATGAGTTATTTTAACATCTCAAAATCACTCTAGCTGCTTCTTATAGAATTTGAATATGTTTTCTGTAAAATGGCTGTCATGGGGCTTGACATAGCAACGTGATCTTAATTTTCTTCATGCCTTTCTCTTTCCCATAATGCATTTCAAGTCTGCTTTATATGAGTCATGCTAGACATAAGGAAGCAGTGGTGTATTCCCATTCCAATGGGACCTTCCCAATTCCTCTTCCTGTTTGCTGTCCTTATTCTATCTAACTGCATTTGGAACTAACAACGTACCTCACCTGTTTACTTGTATTTCTTGTAATATTGTTTTATATTCTTTTTTCTGCCTATAATGTTTGTACATTTCAGACTGTGATATTACTTGTATTTCTTGTAATATTTTGCCTACTATTTAGAAAAAAATGTGTTTTCTGCTTAGAAAAGTGTCTACTCATCTCCTTATCACAAAGTACCTATTACTTGTATTTCTTGTAATATTATTTTTTATTCTTTTTTTCTGCCTATAAATTTTGTATATTTCGGACTGTAGCTAGAACTTTTCTCACCAGGCCTCCACTGAAAATGGGTTCTTCTGACCCAGTTGGACCATCCCAGTAAACAAATGACAAATAAAATAAAAGATAAATAATGAGATTAGTGTCAATTGCTGTCATCTTATATACTGTCTGTAATATGGCCGTTTCTTTTATTTCTTGAATGACCCTCATTTATGTGTTTTACAGTATGCTAAGGAATTATACAGCTGCAACCAAAATAGTTGCTAAATTGCAGGCCTTTTTTTAAAGTATCTTTTTGTAGTCCAACATGAATTTGCAGCCCCCTCCCCCTACACTTTGATAAATGTGCTGATACTTTACAAGAATAACAAGAAAAATATTTTCTGACTTTTCTTTAAATATCACAGGCATCTTTGATACTACATTCAAGTTATCTTAAAATGTAAGTAGTATAAACAACAAACATTTAAAGTTTAAAGCTTAGCATTTCAATATTGTGATACTGCTTATGTAAATTTGTCAAAAGAGGTGACAACTGCATTTGAACCACTGCCTGATATAATTGCTTTGTTTTGCTGTGAAGGACACAGCTACATTAGAAGCAGCTTCTGTTCTTCTCTGCAATAAAGACAATGGAAAATAGTTGCATGCCTCTCTGTCTTGTTTGCAGCAGCCTGAGCTCCTGACTACAAATTTATCTGTGAATGTGGTATGTCATGCAGGTGGAGACAAATTCCTCTGCAACTTATGTAAGAAGTTAAGCTTAAAAAAGTGGGTGATCTTTCCCTTCCTTTGATACCAAAGTGAGGAAATTAATGTTTTATAAAGTACACGCAGGTCTGAGTTACCTACACAGTACTGGAATCATGTTGTAGGGAGAAAAGCAACTTAAGAGTTGAGTTAAACTGTAGGAGAAGGTGGAGTTTTACTTTAATTTCCTTTAATTTCCTTTAATTTGTATCCCCAGTGATTGTGAAATGTATTTGCATTTTTACTAGGCAAATGCATTCAAAGACGGTAGTAAATACGGTGTTAAAAAAATAATGAATTTTTGGCATTTGCTAAAGTTGCTTTGCAATGTCAATATAGTAAATAGATCTATTTTCTTTACCTAATGCTGAGATTCCAAATATTGAGCATACCATACCACTGTCCCATTTCCTCAGATAACCACCATTTAAATCTAAAGGGAATATACCTGTGTGCCAGCATTTTTATAGGGAGCTGGCTGTGCCCCCTACTCAAACTGAGATTCGGGGTCAGTTGTCATTTCCATGCTCTCTAAATGTACTACCTCCAAGGTTACACCAACGTGGAGGAAAAAGGAAGAACTATTATGTACCTTTTTCAGGGGTGATGATACCTTTGCAATACTATATTTATAGACATGGATTATGGGAGCAGATGTCTCACGTTAAGGGGATGCAAAAGACAACCACTGCAAAAAATCTCTTTTCCAACTCTCATTGCATAAATATGCCATGATAGTATACTAAGAAGACATACTCTGACCCATGGTATTCTGACTGCAGTAACAGCCGAGTCAAAAAGTCAGAGTAGACCCCAATAAATAAATTATGCTTTTCCCACTTAGTGTGTCGTAAATAATCTATGTTTTTCTTTTTTAAAGCCCAGAGTACAGCTTTTAATTGTTTTATAACAAACTATTTTGTCTTTAAAGTGGCAGTTGCTATTCATAGTCACCTTTGACATGTATCCCCAAATAGTGTTCTTGCATTTTTTTCATATATAATATGTCAATAGTTTTGAAAGGTGAGAAAGTTGAACAGTTCCTGGAAGACCTCAAGTAGAAAATTACAAGCTGTAGTTTTGAATGAAGGTTCAATTTGCCATATGTTTTATTGTTTTATTTCACAATTCAGTTAAATAGTCCAGATGTAAAACAAACTGAAGAAGCCTGAAGAAGTTCAGATAAGGTGGACTCGGCAATGTTGTAGTGTACTGGCTCACCGGCAGTTTCTTGCATGAATGGGCATGGCCAGAGGGATTGACAGGCCTAATGCCTGTGATGTGGTATGCAAATAATGAATGATTGACAAGCAGTGCAGATTTCCCAATGACATCATGCATACATTGATGTTGATAAGTTTTTTTCTAAATTAACGTGGTTTCAAAATAGTATTGGATAAGCACTTTGTCTATATTCATATATTTGTGCTTGTCTAGCCCTGTAACACACTTTATGTATTCTCTCTAATAATGCTGACAAAAGTTATGTTTCAATTTCTCATTTCCCTTCAGTTTGTATTCTATTTAAATATGTGCAGGTGATGCCAGCAATGGCTTTAACAAAAATAGTCAACTGCAATTCACAGTGACTTCACCAAAAGTAACAAAACCATGTTGGTATATTGAAGTATGGGAGGAGGGTGCTGGGGGGCATGCTCCCCTGCAAAAGCAAAGTGAAAACAGTAATATAAGACCTACCTGTGTGTCTTTAGACGTCACTCGACCGTGGGGAGGACATGCAGACTCCACACAGAAGGTGCTCCAGCTGAGAATCGAAAAGGAGAACCTCTTGCTGTGAGGTGATATTATAGGTAAATACAGTGTGTAGCAGTCAACAAAAAAAGAAAACCTAGAAATTGTCACAGTGAATCAGATCTGCTTATACCATCTTACTAGAATAATTAGCAAAATATGTTAACATATAAAAAATATTGTGTAAACTAAAACGTCTTTCTACCGTATTTCAGTATTAAACTGCAGAGATATTATTTGGAAGGTTCCTTTTAAACATCTACAGGATGGCTGTGAATAAGGTAACCTGAACATTACCACCAAAAGGGTGCCACCCTTCCATTATTATGCAAATATATTTAAATGCTGAAGTGAATTGACTGCTTCATTTGCCTTGTTAGGAATAAAAGGTTTCACATTGTGTTTTGAAGGGTGATTTGTGGTGACTTCTGTACCTTAACTAGATATAATGTCTCAGTATAGTGCAGAAGCTGTATATCTGTTTACATAAGTCAAATGGCACATCTGTAAAAAAAATAAAAGTTCTGTACATACATTTTCTTAATAACATTTCTTTCATTTTTATTCTGGTTGCAGTTACTTTTCATTTCTCACTTACTTTCATGAATTTAATGATAATTGCTGTTGGGGTACTGTGACATGTAGTTTAACAAAGTCACAACAGTGAACTCTGGGTAAGATTGAGAAAGTAAGCTGAGTCGCTTGTCATTAGTCTGCTCTCCTCTGCTAAGTATATGCTTATTCATAGAGAAGGTTCAGTGGAAACATGAATAATTAATTCGGACTGGAGTGCTTAGGTTCTACTTTTAATACTTTCACTTTATGGTGATGACAGGCTGGTGATGCTGCAAACAGAGTAGCTATGAGTATGGACAGGTAAGGCACAAGTTAGTTATAATGAAGGAAGTATTGCAGAGTAATCCCTGCAGTTTTGTAGTTGAACAGGTTAGGTACAGCAGGGCTACATCTGGATTCTCTGTGTACGTTGCTTCCAACTATAGCCAATAGTCCAAGACCTGATTGTTGATATGCACCAGGAATCGTGAAACACAGAACAACCACAGTTGCTTCAGCATCACCCATCACTTATTATAAACTGTTCCTCACAAATGTCTGTGATGGTAAGTGGAAGCAGCTTGCTCTACGCTACAACGTGCTTTTATTAGCTTTATCATTTTTCGGAATTGCTGATAGATGTTGTACATTGAGCCCAGCCAAAATTAGACTACTTTTCTAAGCAGAGGGTTTTCTGAATCTCACCTTCTGTTGCCATCTGTTGGTTGAGGTAAACTCCCAATATCCAGAAGACAGTTTCAGGGAGAGAGCACATGACTAGTTAGCATGTGCATGTCCCCCAGAATGCCTTATTAGCACATGGTCACAGGGCCAGCCCTACATCATGGTGCTGCATGTTTTCATGTAGACCATGCAGTCCCCTGTGTTAGGACAGTTGCTTTGTTGGGAAAAGGTACCATGACATGTACACGGAGGTGTACATATAGCAGTAACTTAATAAATCTTGACCATTGTCTTTTTTTACAAAATATTAAGACTTACAGATGTGGTTCTGGGAGCAGAGATTTAGCAATAAGAGATATTTTAGTTACCTTCCTCTAAAATAAATATTTTGCTAGGTGAATTAGTCAAGTCAATTTGTTCTTTTTAACAAAAGAAAATTGCACCTTTAGTCAACAAGCCTTTTCTTATTTCATCATTACTAGATTTACTACTTAGAGCAAATAAATATACAGACAGCGAGACAGAGAATTTTTTTGCTGTAAACTTAAAGTTGTTATACTTTCCCTTTCTCCATGACAAAAGTTACCTTGTGTACAGTCTAACTAAGTAAGAGGGAAATGGGACATTTGATCAAAAAAAACAGCACAGTTTTGTGCAGATGGTTAAAAGTGAATTTAGACTAGGTCTGTGGCACAGAGGGAAGAAACCATGAATCCCTGATGACCAAGGTATTTATTCTGGCCTGGGTACTGAAAGAGCCCCCAGTAGTGGAGGAATGGAAGCAAGCAGCCAGGTCTGGCTCCTCTATCCCGTGGGAAGGAGCTGGAAATTGTCGCACCACAGGAATGATGTTTGGAAGAACGCCAAGCATTGTGCTTTACTGCATATTGACACAGGGGTATTGACCTAGTCAAAGAGTACATGTGCTATAGTCAAAGATCATAAGACCACACACTGAAACAGTTCAGAAGTTCATGACACTACATTGCACCTGCTGACTAAGGTGGGATGGGTCCTTAAGGTCATAAAAAAAATTGCATAACTTCCCACAGGATGATGCCCATTGTCTTGGACATACATACCTGTATGTACAAGGAAGTAATTCAAGTCCCCCCATAACATTACATGAGAGCAGGAAAAAAATTGTTATTTCATGAAAGTATAGAAGATTCTTTTATTCATTCATTCATTTATTAATTATCATCTGTTTGTATCATTCAAACAAAGAAGAGTATGGAGAGAAGGGAATGGGAATGTTGAGCAAGAGAGAGTAAGGTGGCCACAGTCTAGCTTCTTGCTTTCACATAAAGAATGTGTACATTGATCATTGCACAGTCATTTTGTGTATCAGTCTAAAATATAAAACTAGAGTCCATTTGTTTTTGAGTGCATTGCCATCTATATATGGCATCTGGCAAGTCAAATATTAGCGGATTTGGTGCAGGATGAAATATCTAGATACCTTTGTTTCAAAATGACAAGTCACTTTGATGAAGAAATACTTGATTGTTTACATTTTACTTGGCATTTTATTATGTGAGGATTGCATGGTATATTTTTAACAAATAGCAGCAGTTATGTTAATTTCTTAAGAACCTAAGTAGTTACATGTTGCTCATTTGGTTTCATAATTACAATGCAAGATTTTAGATAAGATTTAAGTATTTCTCATGTTATACTCCTAATGTTGGGTAACACAAATGTAGAAATGCGAGTCCAATGATATGACACCCCCTCCCAGAAATTACTTCTTGACAGTCACTGTTTCTAATGTAAATTTCATTTATTTATTTATTTATTCGTTCACATTTGTTTACCGGGATAGTCCACTGAGCCATTATGAGCCCATTTTCAGTTGAGGACCAGGGAGAAACCTCCAAAGATAACAAGTAAATATAACAAGCTTGAACAATTCAGTAAGATTATGCAAGCTAATTACAATAACAAGCAAGTAGTCAGTGTCTGGCATTTAACACAACAAGGAGTATGTGACTTTGTACAGTTGTTTCTAGCTAATGAAGTACTGAAGAAGGTTTTGACTAAGGTAGTAGGGATGATGCAGAAAAAGTTATTGGCATATGTTAAGTATAGATAAGAGACACACAGAATACAGTGTGAAGGAAAGAATGCAGAATAAGTTATTAGCAATTGTTACCTATAGAAAAAGGGGCAGATAGAATTTAAAGTGTAAGAATGAGAAACAAGCTATAGTAACAGAGGAGTTTAGAACTTATGAGTCAGGGGTAAGGAGCACTTGCATCTCCATATGGAGGAAAAGTAGGTATGTAAGGAAGTTTTAAAGGCTGCAGAGTTTGGGTTGGATCTAAGTGATAAGGGAAGGGAATTCCAGTTTTTGGCTACTGAGTAAGAGTATAGAAGTTGGCATACAGGTAGGTTGGGCTTGTAGACCTGTAGAAGATGATGATTTTCGGATCTAAAAGCGACCTTATGGGTATACAGTTGCTGAAAAGTGCGGTGAGGGCATGACATTCAGAAGCCTTGTTTACTAATTTGTAAACAGTTGTTAATTGTATGTAGGAAAGATAATATGGTAGTTCATGCCAATTAAGAGAGTATAGTGCTTTACAGTGGTGGGTGGAGTATGAGACATTGACAGCAAACCTAGCAACTTTGTTGTAATACATTTCTAATGTTGACTGTAGGGTAAAGAGTACATTAGTAAGCAATGGAGATCCATATTTTGCAGAAGGTAATAGATATGTGATGACAAGGGTATTTGTACTGCAGGAGCTTAGAACGTGTTTTTGTCTATACAGAATGCCAAGTTTGATGTGCTGAATATGTAAGTCAAATTTTAGGTGTTCATCTATAATTATCCTTAGTAATTTAGTGTGGGATACTACTGAAATTGCTGTTTTGCTCTGAGAGAGTTAAGTGAAATGGTCATTGTTTATGGGGGATTTTTCTTAGGGGTGAATAGAATTAACTTGCTTTTTTGTTGGGGTTGAGTAACAGGTGATTTTTGTAAAGCCATTTTTCTATGGAAGTAAAGGCATGTTGTGTAATTTGTTGGAGGTCAGGTAGAAAGTTGGCTGAGTAGATGATAGCTGACTCATCTGCATATTGAATAGTAGATCCAAGTCTGAGTGAGGAATGTACATTATTAATACATATGCTAAATAAGAGAGGCGCTAGCATTGAGCCCTGTGGGACACCGGTAAGGTTATGGAGATAGGAGGAGAGGGAGAAGTTCCATCTAACAACTTGTTGTCTGTTAGACATGTAGCTTGTGAACCAGCTGAGCGAAGAGGGAGAGAATCCAATTAGGGAGAGTTGGTTTAGAAGTAGTGGATGAGACACTGTATGGTTCTGAAAGGTGTAGAAATAGTGAGAAGACTAATTTACCAGAGTTGGTAGCTTTATTGACAGTATCCATGAACGAGATTAAAGTAGTCATAGTACTGTGACCAGGTCTAAAGCCATGCTGTGTGGGTAATAGAATTTGGTTATGAGTGAAATAGACAAGAAGTTTAACTTGTATAGATTTCTCAAGGATTTTTGAGATGGGAGAAAGAATAGCAATAGGATGATAAATGGAGAGATCTGTGGGGTTGCCGCCTTTGTGAAGGGGTAGGATTAGTCTTTTTCCATGTTTTAAGCACATAGGATTCAGTTTGAGAATAGATCTATTTATAAGTATGGTAATAGGGTAAGCAATAGCTTCTGCAGCAAGTTTTAGATGCTCTGAGGGTAGGTCATCTGCTGCTTTAGAGCCAGGTTTTAGTTTGAGAAGTACTCTTTTTATGATAAAAGTTAGGAGTGGGTTTTATAGTAAAAGAAGACATTAGCTGGATGGAAGTGTCAGTGGAATTTAGATAATATGGGGAGGGAGAGTGATGAGTGAGAAGGGATGGAGAGGATGGTGCATTAGTACTGCAGATAGAGTCCTAGTGCAGTTGGGGAAAGTTAGATGTTATGTTAGATATGGTGTTAATAAAGTGGGTGATAAAGAGATTGGCTATGTCTGGGTGACCTTTAGTAGGAAATGGAGTAGCATTATTTTTAGAGCCAGGTTTAGAAGCAAGGTCATGGCAGTCCAGAATTTTTTAAGGTTATTCCTCTTATTGGATTGAAATTTTAGGTAGTATTCTTTTTTGTCTTTGGTAACCTGTTTTTTTTTAACTTGATTGCAGAGTTGCCTGAAATTCTGAAGAATGGATTGATTTTTTGTTTTTTTGCCATTGTTTCCAGATCACCACTAGAAGCGTGGGCAAAAGGATAAAATAACATTGTTATGCTTATGCTATTAAAACTATAGACACTAGAAATGCTCTTTATAGACACTCAAAGAAATGTTTACAATTCAAAAAGTTTTTGTTTGCTTGTGGTGGAATCCGTTCCATAGTGGAATCAGTTCCAGGAGACCAGAGGGGTGGCAACTATAAAAATGTTGTTGAAAGAAGAGAAACTTGTTGGCAAATACAGTTAGCTGCTGACAAACCCTGTCTAAATGATCACATTAATATAAAGTGTTTTCTGAAAGAACACAGACTTGATATCACTTAAAGTGTTAATACAACTAAAAATTTGTTTTAATTGATTACTTGTTTTTGCATT
Organism: Protopterus annectens; assembly: GCF_019279795.1. Classification (NCBI taxonomy): domain Eukaryota; kingdom Metazoa; phylum Chordata; order Ceratodontiformes; family Protopteridae; genus Protopterus; species Protopterus annectens. The sequence goes on from NC_056733.1 coordinate 1,867,640,442, forward strand.
CTTTATATTGTGGAATGGTTTTACCTTGGAGTATATAAAGATGTGTTTTGTATTTTTTAGCATTCTTCATAAAGCCTGAGGATGAAAGCAGATATTAAACTGAGAATATGCTAGAAACATTGATTGCTTCAGTCTTGCATTCAGGTGCTTTGGTTTTGTTTTACTTTAGTGTTTATATACACCTGGTCGGAATTGTTTCAGTTTTTATTTTATTTTATTTTTTTTAAATGTGTGATTACATTTGACATAGTAGAAATTATGTTGATATGAGTAATAGTAGCAGGAGGGTGTAATAAGAAGTAGAGTAGTTCTGGTAGCTACAGAGTATTGGGAAAGAGGGAGTGAGTGAGACTGTAGGAAATAAGGAATTAGAAAAAGCAGAACCAGGAGAGTGTAGGGGTTATGAGAGGGTGAGGTAATGAAGATGGAGGTGGAGTAGGAAAGGTCAGGAGGAAGGAAGATTTAATGATGAGGTGTTTAGTGTGCTTGTAGATATGGGTGTGGCTAAGACATACACGTTTAGGAGTAGTGGGGGTGGGTGGAAATTGGGGGATAGGGTAAGGGAGCAGAGTAAGCCTGAGTGGAGGGGGTTTATCCACAAGGTAGACCAGACAGCATCAACAGAACCAAAACAATCAACTATATTAGCATTCCCAGGTCAGTGCCCTTAGATATTATACAAACCTTTATATTCACTTTATAAGTGAACAAATGTAAGGCTGGTTAGCATTTGCTAGAAATTGTTTTCAGTTCACTGAGACTACCAAGAAAGGGAGGAAAAGCAATTGTGTATGGCAAAGGGAGGAAGGGAACCTAAATAAAAGAGTCAGAGTAGTGTGCAAGTCACTAAATTAGAGATGATGATTGCTTTTATATATATGTGTATATATATATATATATATATATATATATATATATATATATATATATATATATATGCAGAAGCTGAGTAGTGAGCAAAAATGTGTTAGGAAATATACTTAGGCACTTAATGTGCAATGAATCTTGAAAACAAGATGCTGCAGAAGAGAAGGGTAAGAAATCCAGGCAGCCAATTTAGTGGGGGAGATCACTTGCAATACAGGGTACTGTAAAAGAAAGAAAATAAACTACATCATTTCAGGGAAGGGATAGAGAGTAGAGAAATAGGGATATCTAAACATTTGTAGTCAAAGTACGCTGAGAATTGGATTAAAAACTTTACAAGACTAAATATACTAAATAGGGCAACAAACCAGTTTGATACAGGTAAACTACTTAATGGTAAGTGACAGAGATCTAATAAATGCAGGAATACAATTAGCAACCAGCAGTAATACAACCTACATGCATCTTTAAGTTAAAATATTAAGTAGTACTTAAATCTATAACAAATACTGTAAAGTTTGTGAGCAACAGCAGATTAACATAAAATAAAGCCTAATGACAAGTATACAAGTAAATAAAAAGTAGTGATTGTGGAGGAATACTGGTAGGAACACATAATGAAAAGTGACTACATTCACAACTTAGGTACAAGCATAGCATTCAAACGACCTCAGCATTAGTTGAAACAGTTGTGTAAAATGTTGAAAAAACAGCACTTGAGATCAAAATGACTCCACAACACTATGAAACTAATGCTTGTTTATCATAAGGCAAAGGTGCAATAACTAATTTATAATAGAAAAACTGTGAACAGTATTAAATGATTCAGTCAGCATTTATAAAAGAACAAACAGCAGTATCACATTATTAGACCACACTTAATCAAATACTAATTGAACTACAAATTCAGAGCCATAAATGCATTATTTTGATCATTTAAACCTAGGACAAACAACTGCAAAAAGTAAGGATTTCATAGAAGAAACTTATGTGGTTAGCACACTTCAATCGGTACACCGAGAAAAACTGCAGCACTGATACGAATATTTGAAAATGGTGCCCAGTAACACAGGAGACTAAGTAAATTCTGTTTATATGAAACATTCTGCTACTCAAAAAAGTACATTTCTTTTGGGCTGTCTTGGGTAAACATTGAGCTTTGAAATATATGACTGTAATTTTTAGTATCCATAAAACACGATGGAAACATTTCACATTAGAAAATCCATTTAACGTTTTCTCTTATATAAAATTATGTCTTGGAAAGCTAAAAATAGGTCTCTTCAATGGAATATCTCATTGTTAACAAGTTCATTGAATTTTGAAAACCTTAAACATTGCTCTGCTGTCAGCATTTACTATTTCATAAATAACAGAGCTGAATACTCATGATCGGATGTTGTCAGTTTTCATTCATTCCTCAACAGTTGGGATACTCGGCCATTATTTTAGCTCACGAACACTAAAAAGCTTTTGAGTTCCTTCCTTACCCATAATACACCAACTCCTAACATACTTCAGGTCTCGTTTGCCATTTTCACATTAGGATCGTGTTACTTTGTGCTCTCTAGTTTTTGAGTATATTGGGAAGATAAGTTAATTATTTTTTCTTTATTTCCTGTAAAATCTTACATTTCTTCATTTTCCTATCACTAATTCCTGCCTTTTACATGTCTTTTTCAGTGTAATCTTCTTCTTGCCATAGTTGGTAAGCTTTTTCCTTTTTCCCTGTTTACACGTTCGTAGTGTAAGCTCAGTTATCATTGCTGGTATTTTTGTCTTTTTGTTTTTTTTTTCCCTCAATAAAAAAAAATTCTTCCTTTCTACTATTATTAAAAGTGTCTGAGAAGGATCCATCTGACTTAAAAAAGTAGCAGAAATGTAGGCACAAGTTGTCTCTATCCAATGCACATGCTTTGTGCATCTACTGTTTGGGCCCAGACTATTTATAGGTGGATAACTTCATATGCAATGCCTTCAACTCATGAGCAGCTGTGGACAGAAAGAGTAAGTTAATTCTGAATTGTCTGTTACCTATTCCTTTTCAGAAGCTATTTCTGTGGCTCAACCCCCCCCCCCCCAAACTTAAGCTTAAGGAGCCTTCATCTAAGCCTTCAGGACATCCAGGATCTTTGACTCCCTCATCGGATCCTACCACGGAGCACCACTGAAAAAACACAAAATGTTGGATCCAACGACTACTCAATCTCAGCTGGTGTTGGAGTCAAAAACAGCTTCCTCGGATCCATAGCCTTTGCCCAGGGCCAGGTGTTCCCCTTCCATTGACCTGGTACCCTCTAGACTACTTTGCCCATATCTTGAGTCCCACTGTAACTCTACATCCCCATAGGTAATGTCTTCTCATTCTTCCAGACGTCTGACTGAAGCTGATGTGGACAAAGTGATGAGGAAATTTCTCTCAGCACAGATAGGATGGGAGTTCTTCCAGCCCCTACCCCTTCGGGTCAGGAAGTCCTTGTTTGTACTAGTCCACCAATCTTTGCTCCTTCTTCGATCTGACCTATTGTTTTGGAGCCTTTGGATCTGAGTCTCCCCGGACCATCTGGATCAGATCTGAAAATGTTATTTTCTTCAACTTTGAGGCTGTCTCTGAGTGCACCAGCTCTGATGGTTTCAGAGCTGGAAGACTCTCAGAGCTAAATCATCCTTGTTGGATCCAAGGAGTTAGAGTCAACTCTGAAGTTGTCAGACCAGTCTGTTCACCTCATTGCCTCAGCATTGGACAGCTTGGCTCTGACCTCTGCCTTAGGTGGACTGCCTTCGGTTTGGAGCAGGAAGAGCTGATAGAGCAGAAGCATGGATTCTTAGCTCCTTTGGCTTTCTTGTCCCTGGAGCATTCTGCCTTTGAGGTGGTGGAGAAAGTGTTCTCTGCTTCTGCACGAAGAATGGCTTCTACCTAAGATCTCCCCTCTGGATCCCATGTGCTTCTATGCCTTGAGCCTCAGCATTCTGCACCACAGGGACAGCAAGCCCAAAGTCTCCAGGTTACACAGCAAGATATTACTATCTCTTCTGATACTTCTCTGGAGCATCCACTGAAAAAGTCCCTAGGAATAGGAAGTGCAAGAGGAGGACTTGGACTCCCCTTAGGAGTCCATCACCAAAGATACTGATTTTGATGAGGGGAAGGGTCCCCAAGATCACTACCCAAAGATATCTCATTCAGAGACATCCTTGAGATTCTTAACCAGAGGAGTAGTTGGTCTATTGACAACCCTTCCCCAGAGGAATCAGCATTCCTGGAGGCCTTTGGGTCTGACCAGTCTACCTTCTGGGTAACTCCACCCATAAAAGAGCTCATTGACTTGACCTCTAGGTGTGGAAGGAGCCAGATACAATTGAGCCAATCCCCAAAAGACTGGATCAGATTCTGGCACCACTTGTTGGTAGGGAGCTTTGGAGCAAGGGAGTGCCTGTAGATGCTATGGTCATAGCAGCGGCCACCAAGAAGGAACTTTCATAGCAGAGTTCCTCTATCTATCCCCCTAACAGTTAGTCTTGGGCTTTGGACAGATTTGGGAAGTGTGTGCATGCTTCAGTGACCTTTTGCCGAACTACTTGTCACACTTTGCAACACTACAAAGGGACTTGATAAAGGAACTGTCAAAGTCCCTTTCTGGGACTATTACTTCTGAGACTCAGACTTCTGTGGCCTCACAGTTGGCGACCCTACAATTAATTTCTAATTCGTCCATGAGATTTATCTCTTATGCAGGTGAAGGTACCACAAGGGTGACCGGTTCTGGCATTTCCATTAAGAGGCATGCCTAGATGTGCTTGTGTGATTTTGCAGAGCCCTTCAAGTCTTTGTTCATCAGTGCACCTTTTGACTGTAGTTCATTGTTTGGCCCTAAGGTAAAGGATACACTCTTCAGGTGTGATCAGGAAAGAACCTCTCTGCAGTGGTGCCCATTTTTCGACCCCTCAAAGAACCTTCTGTAGGAATCAACAAGGTGGTCAAAAGATGTAGTTCAGAAGATCTCAGTGTCATTTCCAAGATCCACATTAAGATAGTTCCCCCAGGGACAGAGGGGGGAACTCCAATGGAAGACACTGCCCATGCAGCAGAGGAGGCCCAGAGAACCAAGGCTTTAGATATTCCTTCTCTGACATATCCTACCAGCGCTCCTGAAAGGAGGCCCAATTCTCCTCCTCTGGATGCAATCAGGTTTGATTATCCCTGCACTAGAGAGCCTGGCTAGACATGACAAAAGATATGTGGATGCAGAGGATTATTTCCAGATGTTATATAATTCCCTTTTCCCTTCCATCACCACCTGTATGCAAGTGCTCCACCTAGTCAGAGGAAAGCAGCAGCACTAGAAATATAAAAGCTGCTAGAAAAAAGATTCATCCAAGAGGTCCCACTAGACCAGATAGAATCCAGAACTTACTCAAGATTCTTTTTAGGACCAAAGAAAACAAGGGACTGGCGAATGATTTTGGATCTTAGCAACTTGAACAAATAAGTTTGATACACAAAGTTTTAGATGGTCCCAGTTCAGTCCATTCTGCTATTTTTGTAAAAGGATGACTGCATGTGCTCAGTAGACCTTCAGAAAGTCTACTATCACATAAAAATGAACACACAATCCAGAAGGTATCTACTCTTCTGGCTGAGATCCAGTCATTACCAGTTCAGAGCACTACACTTTGGCTTCACCCCAGCCCCCGAGGTGTTCACCAATTGCAAGGCAGTGATAGCAGCTCACTTCAGACTGCAGGATTCTGAGTGTTTCTGTACTTGGACGACTGTCTCATTACCACCCCAATCAGACATCTACTAATAAGAGCATGAAGTCAGGTACTCCAGACTTGCTCCCATCTTGGGATAACCATAAATTACAACAAATCTCAGTTAGAACTGTCTCAAACATTGGAATTCATAGGAGCAAATTTCAGCTTGGTATCAGTGACAGCTTCTCTTCCTCTCTCAGGTCAGAAAAATAATTCACAGTACCGGAATCTCAGCCTGTTTGATTCTACAAGTCTTGGGTTCAACGTCAGCAGGTATAGTCCTAGTTCAACTAGCAAGATTTCACATGAGAATTATTAAATGGATGTTAGCTACACAATGGTCTATTCTTTACCAGCACCCGTCAACCCAAATAAGAATCACTGAGGCATGCAAGAGATACTTTTGATGGTGTATTCAGTCACATCAGGTTGTACAAGGCTGTCTTTCATTATCCCTCAGCCCAAGGCCATAGTGACCATGGATGCATCCCAGGTAGGATGGGAGGTGGGGAGCATCTCTTGGGGAAAACAGTCCAAGGCATTTGGTCCCCTTAAGAGGCCAACACACATATCAATATTCTGTAAATGGGGATAATTTCAGTTCAGAAAGACAATATGTCAGTAGTCTGGTACATCAACAAACAAGGAGGAACCAGGTGTTATCTTTTTATCTGTTGTGTCGAGAAATCCTCAGAGTGTGACAGTGGGTGATCTTATCCAACTGTTTTCTGATAGGAACACCCATTCTGGAAAAGTCCAGCTTGATAGCAGACAAATTGAACAGGCCCATTCTACTCCCTTACAAATGGTCTCTCAACATGAAGGTGGCAGAGGTGATTTTTTTGCCAGTGGGGCCAACCTTGGTGCAGTCTCTTTGCATCTCCCCTGAGCAACAAATAGAGCAGCTTCTTTGCTTTAATCTCCCCACCAGGGAAATCATAAAGAGCTGCTATACTACACGATTGGCCCCCTGATCTCCTCTATGCATGTCCCCCAGCTCCCTTAATCCCCAAATTTCTGAAGAAAGCTTTCCAGTTGATGAGGAAAGTCATCCTTATTACACCTTATTGGCCTCGACAAATTTGGACCATTTTCTTTGGCCTTATCTAATTTACCCACCTTGGATTCTGGATCTTATTCCAGACTTCCGGTCTCTCCTGACAGGCATGATTCACCCCAATATCTCAAACCTAAAGCTATCAGCATGGTTTCTCCACTTTCTTTAATAGCCAGACAACCCATGCTGTCGTCGCCTGTCCATCATATACTTTTGTCTTCCCATAAAGCTTCTACAAGAAATCTTTACAGAAATAAATGGAAGAGGTTTGTTTTTTGGGTGCTTCAGAAACATATTGACCACTTTTCGGCCCCTGTACACAGTATCCTTGAGTTTTTTTGCAACAATTTTCAATGAAGGAGCTAGCTCCTCAGCCATTAGAGTTCAATTAGCAGCCATTTCTAATTTTCACATTAGATTGGAGAACTCCACCCTGGCTTCATCTAAACTTTGTTAGACCTTCTTGAGAGGTACCCTTCTTTTGAGACCACCTTACAAATATGCAGCTTCTCTGTGGCACTTAAATGTGGTACTGCAGGCCTTGATTAATTTTCCCTTTGAACCAGCAGCAAAATGTGATCTAAATTTCTGACCTGGAAGTCTATCTTTCCGGTGGCCATGACATTTGCTAGAAGGACTTCAGAACTTCAGCCTTGCCTTATAGACCTCAGTTCTTGATTTTTCACAGGGATAGAGTAACATTACAAACCAGTACTTCTTTCCTTCATAAGGTGGTATCAGAATCTGTCATCAACCAGTCCATTAATCTGCCAGTTTTCTTTCCTAAATTTGCCAACAAAGGGAAATATATGTTGCACTTATTGGATGTTCACAATTACATTTTTAAGTACATAGAACAAAGTAAATTAGAAAGACTGATCAATTATTTGTCTCCTTTGCATATTCTTAATTGAGTAAATCAGTTGCAAAGGTAACTTTAGCCAGATGGCTGATGGATTATATATCATTTGTCTACAACAAGTTGGGTCTGTCCTTACCAAAACCTTTAAGATCCCATTCAGCGAGGTTCATAGCTACTTCTTCAGTGTTTCTGCCTAAGGCTTCCATGGATGACATGTGTGGCTGCAACTTGGGACAATCCGCATACCTTTATTACACATTACAAACTGGATCTGTTCTCGAAGGGAAGAGCAGCCTTTGGTTCAACTGTGCTCAGGAATATTCTTCTTTAGAGTCCAACCGGAATTTTACATAGCTGGGAACTCTGTCCCAACTGTTGAGGAATGAATGAAAATTGACATCATTTAAAGAAAGAAGTCATGTACTCACCATAACGTTCCATCTGTGTTGTCCATTTTCATTCTTCTTCAAATCCCCCTCCCACCAAACCCCAACCTTTTTAACAATTGATTTCTGGAAGAACGAGAACATAAAAGGACTCCACTGTTCCTTATGTTTAGCTCCAGTTAATGATTTCTTCTGTCTGGGATATTATGATAATATTTCTTACATTATGTCAACCAGCAAACAAGATCTGAGGTATGTTGCGGTTCAGTGTATTATGGGTAAGGGAGGAGCTCAAGAGCTTTTTAGTGGCCATGAGCTAGAATAACATCCAAGTCGGATCCAAGGGTTGGATCCGAACCCATCTATTGATGAAGAATGAGAATGGACAACATAGATGGAACATTATGGTGAGTATATAACTTTTTTATGTGTGCTAACAATATCACAGCCTACAAAATCAAATGTGGTGTAGAAATTTCCATCCTTTTTAATGCTATATGTTTATATATTCATATGGCAGTATGGTGGTGATTAGCTGCTTAGCTTGTGTGTCCATCCTCAGCTTTTACCTGTTTAATCTATTTTTGTTCTTTTTTTTCATTGTGTTTTTAATTTTATTATTTTAACTTGATTGTTGGATAGTTTGGTCATCTCTATAATAATGATAATGTTTCCTGTACTGGTGGCTATCACACTGTTTTTGCTGCTATATGCTGCCCTTTTTTTCTTTTCTGCTTCACTGTGCTTGATAACGGTCTCTAATCTTGGATCATTTCCCTCTGTTGCTATGGAACAGGGGAGTGTAGCTGTGAGGCGATTTCATTTAGGGTTTGACTGAGATGAGCTTTTTATTATGTTTCATGATGAGACTACTGATAACTGGATGATGCTGGTGAGAACAGCTGACATGTTGGAGTGTGGTTCATTCTTAATTTTCAGTTACCGGGTATCAGTCCTTGTGTGGGTGGGATAGATTTGGGGGATTCAACAGACAACAAACTTGCTAGCTTCTTTGTGTCGGACAATAATTTGTTACCAGTGTCATCTTCTATGCAGGATTCCTTCTGGTTGTGCCTGCTGTGTTTAAAATAAGGAAAGTCGTGCTTTGAGCTTATCTGAATTATATTTGTTGGATCTGGTGTGGTGGTGAAATGGAAAGACAAATCTGATTGATGCTGGTGTCTGTCAGGTCTGTGACAGAGAACTGAAATTTTGATCTACATGAATAGAATGGGACTCCATATTTTGAGTGCATTGTTTCTTCTTAGATTCTTTAACTTTTAGTCACATTTATTTATTTATTTTCTTGTTTAATTTTACTTTGATCATATTATTCATGTGCCTATATTTTATTTGTTATTTTTCTGCAGTGCTTGGCTGATAAGCACATTGGTAAACATGAAGGTGAAGTTTTGTTTTTGCTCTGCATCAAAGTGTCAAAAAGTTTTTTTTTTTCTTTTCTAAATGGCCTATATGTCCCAGTACACCAATCTGTAAACAGCATTTAATAAATAAAAACAACAATATGTGCCATGCCTGCCTATAAAAGTTTGATTTATATTATTTTAAAACAAAGTATCTTAATATCTTGGTGCAGAGTAAAGTATGTGCATAAATTACATTAAAGCTTAAGGGGTTTATTTAGACATCTAGCAATGAATTGTGCTTTTAATTTTCAAATTTAAACAAATCAAACCATGTTCTCTTTTACACATTTACTCAGAATCATTATTATTGCATTAGGGCTGTTTTGCAATATAACATTGTATGCATAAATGTGGTCCATTTGGAACTGTTTGGCAAATCTAAAACAAATGTAAAGCTTTGATTGATTATGTCATTAAGCCTTAGATTCTACTTCCACCCACCCTGTAGATGTCTGTGGCTGTTATGGGTAGCTTGGATTTTCATAAATAATGGTGGCCATTTTTAAAAGTTAGTCGGAGATGTGTATATTGCAGCATGGTGAAGGATAACATTTAGTCTTTAAATTCAGAGAAATTTCTAAATTTCTGTAACTTTTTTGGGATAGGATGGGACATTAGGGATGGAAAATGTGATCCTTTATCTTTCTATAGTGACATATATTTCTATACGTCTGTAACAACTGGCAAGGTTTACAAGCATAGTCTAATTTACGTCCTGTATTTTGATTTTTTCCCCAAGTTTGAATTCCAACACTGATTTTCCATTGCAGGTGAGTTTTGAAAAAACATTATCTCTTTTTGATTATTCACACTCACATTGTGATCAGCGCACTTTTAACGTAATCTTATTTTTCATTGTTATTTCAGGATAGGTCACAAATTCTGCCCTGACAAGGTGATATGGAAGTTGAAAAAATATTCAAACTGTTTTTTCCCCCTGTGGTTACTGTTACTAATTTGGATTGCTTTCCTCACTGTTATTATATTAACATTCTTATTCATTATTTTTTTTTCAGTTCTTCTAAGCTACTTCACTGTTGGTTCACTTTTCTTTATTATTACCAGTCTGTCTTGTATTGCTATCCTTGAGGTTGGATGGAACTTTTGAGTATGGGTTACTGGCTAGGTTTGTAATGGTTTGCAGACTGATTGTTAGTATTTAGCTGTGAACCAATGAACCTAAAAGGTGATCAATAACACTCAACTCACACATAGGACAACCAGTTTGCACATAATATAGTGAGAAAGTGCAGCATTTAGAAGAGAAAGGTTAAAAGCATTTGCAAATCTTAATGAAGCATTGGTCTGAATATCAGTGTTAGTCACTGATAACCTGCTTTCTCAGTTAACAGTTTGTTGAAATGCATAACATACTTCCTAAGTTTATGCCACCTAGTTTTGCAACTGTAGGCTGATGGAAATCATCGAGAATGAGTTATCTTCACAATATGCTGCAGAACTGAAGCTTATTAATTATGAAGCATGTTTGGAAAAGCAATATAAGACAAATGCTTTATCAGTACAGAAGGAAGGAAGGAGGGAATGTGGTGCAAATAAGCTGTGCTTTATGCAGGTCTGGAACAACTAATGTGAATGGAAACGAGCAGAAACAAAGAGAACCTTCATTAATGGGTCTTAACGTTGATGCTGTCCCTCATACTAATTAGGTTTTTCATGTTTTTGGGGGATGGGGTGGGATTTACTTGCTCAGGGAAGAAAACATACCCTTCATGTTATTTTGTAATATTACTTGTTGACTATATAAGCAGACTCATCACCTGTACCCATCATTTTTTCCTTTAAGTCTTGCAGGCTGTCAGAAGCCAATTACCAACCATCTATGACGCACTCATTCTTTTGAAAAGTCTATTTGTTTCCCCAAGCAATTTATAGGCTGTGGAATCCAGACCAAGGTGAGACATTAGTCACAATTATTTGTACTTATCACAGGTGGAGATGCAGCATCTATAGAGAGACCCCATGGGGTATCCATCCCCCCTCCACCAGACACAATATCCATCATAGGTGTGACTTCTGCTATAACTACTGAAGGGAGATGCATACATGTCTCCACATGTGCCAGACCACTCTGCTTCCTGTGCAGCACAGCCATTATCTGTCCCATAATGCTATACATCATACCTCCTACTCTCCTTCAGGAATCTGCATTGCATTTGATCAGATCAATTCTCTTCTGACCTACAGGATGGTTGAGCCTGTCACTCCTACTCTCCCTACCTGGATTTTCCAACTTTCCATGTTACTAATCAAGCACAATCATCTATGGGAAAGACAGAGCTTTGTCCCTCTATGACACAATGCAGAATTTGCTTCTAGCTTCATTTTTGCTTCTCACACAGTTGAGATAGATCTTTACTGAAACTAGCAAAAAATGTAGATTTGCATTCCTTTTTCTTTAAAGTTCTTTGGGGCATTTGAAACTTATTTGAATCCTGCAACAAAACCAGACTTTTGGTTGGTATGGAAGAAGAAGAAGAAGAAGAAGAAGAAGAAGAAGAAGAAGAAGAAGAAGAAGAAAGTTTGCCATGGTACTGGTAGAAGGGACCATCTCATGGCCTGTAGGGAGATCCTGGAGTTTTGCTACTTTGAGCTTTGTTCTGAGGGCTTTTCAAGTCACAGCTTTTATAGAGGTAAGTTCAAATTCTACACACTCTTCTGTTCTTCACAGAAACAGGATTTGGCCCCATTTAGAGAGGGCTAGAGCCGTGCCCACTCCTCATGGTGAAGGTGGACCTCAAGGCTGGGAGAAGTGATCACTGGAGTGCTTGTATCATGTATATTTTGACTAACCCACTCATCCAAAATGATCTTGGGAATCACGCCTCAAGTCATCAAGCCAAAATTAAGACTGAGACTTCTCCTGGGACCTCAGCATGCTCCTACTAGGGCTGATTGCTACAGGCTCATAAGGGATAGTTGGTGAGCCCTTACCATGTTCTGTGGCCCATAGCTAGGAAAACAAATGTTTGTTTGATGCTTTGTGGGAGCTTGTGTCAAGAGTACAGGATCTCCCCCTCAAGAAGTTTAATTTGATGCCAGAATTAGAATCAGTACACCCCCCCCCCCCCCCCCCCGTACACTGCCCCTGGTGTAAGCTCCATCACACATGGATAGGTTCTGTTTGACTTTAGGTTCTTTTACTTCCCGCACTACAGGAAAAACAAATGACACAATGGTTTGAAGAACTGAAGGAATGACTAAATATGATGGTATGATGCTGTTGTGGTGTGTTCTCATAAGTGCAGCTACTTCAACACACAATACTTTTAACCTAGTACACTTTAATGTACTTCATCCTGACATAAAAATTGCTGGACATCTCTGATCATGGACAACAAAATCATGTTATTTGAAGACTCCCTTTCATTCATCTTTGACTGCTTATTATGAAAGCATGACCACTCAAGAAGACCACAGAACCTGTAAACTACAAAATGTGAACTCTATTTTCAGTGTCAGAACAGCAGAACTGCTTTGTAGTGCATGTCTTTTTACTTCTAACACTACGTCTAAATGGTCTTCACAAGACTGAGCATATCCACAGAGAAGCTAGGTAACAAAACAGTTGAGTGAAAGTCCCTGTTTAATACTTATTTGCATAAGATTTGCTTGTCACAGCTGGATAGGCCACAGAAATCAAAAGTAAGCAGTTTACCAAGAAACCGGCAGCATCTTGAACGCAGTTACACAACCAAAGTATCTGTTTAAAAATGACTGAACAATTACACTTTGGGTCACTGATGTACAGTTCTGCTAAGCAGAAAGGTGCAGGTCCCCCAACAACAAAATCATCACCGATGCCTATCCTATAGGTTTTGTCAATGAAGATGCAACATTCTTGATACTTTAACTTGCCCATTTTCAGATTGACATAAGTACAGTTAAATGTATGTGCAGCAGTTCGAATATCTGATGTTAATAAGAACCTAATAAACTCTTAATTTTAAAATTAATTGTCTTGCATTGCAGCATATGTTGTGGTCTGAAGCTTGCAGTCTCTCAGCATTGCTGCTTATGTCACAGCTGGATAGATGTTTCAGCTGTTCTTACTGTAACTGTCTTAGTTGCTGTTCTGCATGCTGTTATCTGTTTAGTCGCTCACTCTGCACTTATTACTGCTTGTTAGTAGCCTTCTAATTTAAGGCCTTCTGCACTTGTTTTTTAGTCATTTGTTAATTTGATTGCATTTAATTAAACTGTATTTGCTGTAATATTGCTACACATTTGTGCTAGCCTGCACTGCATTTGAATTGTATACACTGCTGTTTTAGCTGCTTTTCTGTAAAAAAAAAATTCTAAGCTTGTTTCCTGCCTTTCCTGTAACTAGTCTAGTCCACCAGGACAGTTTGTAAGCTCCTGAGCCCCCCAAGCCTTTCTGTGTTCGAGGGAAGCCTTCTAGCTTATCAGCGAGAGTGATAAGCACTAGGTAGCCTATCAACCACAGGAGGAGAGGCATTTGGCCCATAAATTGTAGTTTATGGGCCGTTTAGGCAGTTTTCCATATTTTTCAACTTGCTGGCTAAAAAGCCTGCATTTGTGCTTGTTCCCCGCCTTTCCTGTAATTAGTCTAGTCCAGGTACAGATTTGCTGTATCCAGGACTCTTTGTAAGCTTCTGAGCCCCCCAAACCTTTGTGTTGGAGTGGAGCCTTCTAGCTTATCAGTGGGAGTGGTAAGTACTACGTAGCCTGTCTACCACAAGAGGAGTGGTTCTTGGCCCAGGAATTGTAGTTTATTGGCCGTATGGGCAGTTTTTCCATCTCTCTCAACTTTATGGTTTAAAAGCCCATGTTTGCTCTTGATCCCCACCTTTCCCGTAACTAGTCAAGTCCAGGTACAGATTTGCTGTATCCAGGACTATTTGTAAGCTTCTGAGCCCCCCGAGCCTTTGTGTTGGAGTGGTAAGTACTAGATAGCCTGTCTACCATAAGAGGAGTGGTTCTTGGCCCAGGAATTGTAGTTTATTGATCATTTGGAAAGCTGTCCATCTCTTTCAACTTTCTGGTTTAAAAGACCACATCTGCGCTTGTTTCCCATTGTTCCTGTAACTAACCTAATGGAAAGCACTAGAAAGCCTTAAACTTATACAAGCCTTCTAGCTTAAAAGAGAGTCTTTGGAGTGATTATCAGTTTTCTGTATTTTCTTGCTGTACTTAACTGTTTTCCACCTAAACGCTGATTTTCCAGCGTTTATTGTGATTCAAAAGCTTGTTTTTTTCACATATTGTACTTATTTGACTGCCTGCACTTTTAAAAAGTCGTTTTTTGTTTAAATAATTTGTTTAACTGTTGTAGGCTACACACTAAAGTATGATAGCCTTTTCTGATCGCTTGTAGTCGTTTAAAGCTGTTTTAAGTGTACTTTTTATTGTTTTTGCCTCATCTTTTCAAAAAAAAAAAAAACACTCCTTGTTTCCCACCCTTCTAAGCTAGTATAGTCCAGCTTTCAGGCTAGTGCTGAATTAAGGACTGTGTTACAAGTTTCTTAGTTGCCCATACCTTACTTAGATAGAGTAAAGTTTCTCTGTCCACCTGTGAGAGAAGGGAACTTTGCGCAGCCATCTCTCCCTGGAGGAGTGGTTCCAGCCCAGAAGTTAGTAATTTAAAAACTGTATTTGCACGGTTTTGTGCACTGTGTTAGCTACGGTTAAATTATTCCCGACTCTACTAAGTCTCCTCTTCAGTTTTTCCCTTGAAACTAGTCTCTCAACCTAAGCACTCAAAAAGCATCCTACAGTCCTGCACTTGCTCAGACCTAATAGCAAGCACTAATACACCCCGACACTTGATTGCCCAGCAGGGCAAGGCTCTTTATCCACCCCTCACCAACCAAGCGACTAAGCAGCTCACCCTACTATTCAGGTATGACCAAAGGGCAACTTCAGGTGTACTTTCCAGTCCAGCTGGTGAACCTGGGTATCCTGAAGCAATGTTACAACTGCCTCATGTACACAGACAACCCTCTCCTTCCTACCACAAAACACTAACATATGCGAGAGATGCAATTATATAGCCAAACTGGAGGCTAAGATCTCTCCACCCAAGACTGGAACAGAGTCATGAGGAGAAGGTTAACACTTGCACCACACCTCCAGCCTCACATAGACCTACTAAACCAGCACTGGCAAAAAATACACATAAATACACTAAATCATACTCGGAAGCTCTAAATAAAAACGTGCAAAAGCATCCGAGAGTTCCAAAGCAGACACCCAAAAAACCTGCAACTACTGTCACAAACCAGACAACACATAAAACACAAAATTGATGTGCCGCACAATCACAGCCCTTATGGCGAAATAACATACCTAACACACTAGTAATAGGTGACTGTAGTCAGTCACACTGGCGTCCCACTCACTAGGCTGGACAAGGAGAAGGTTACTGTTAGCTGCCTTGTCGGGAGCCAGAATCCGCCACATAAAACAAGCACTCAGGTCACTCCAGAACAAGTACAAATTAGACTCTATCATTGTTCATGTTGGTGTGAATGACCTGAGGCGTACCTCCCTGGACTACATGAAAAGAGACATGGAACAGCTCTCTGATCATGTAGCCCAGGCAGGTATGACCCTGACTCTGAGTAGCATCCTGCCCTCACCAAGAATGATACCTCAGTATAAAGAAAAAATTATCACTTTCAACAATTGGCTAAGCTTCTGGTGTCATTCAAAGGGGATCCAGTGTCTGCAGCCTGGGACGACATGCTCGACAAGCCGCATTGCTTCACACCTGTCACCCCTAGGCTTTTGAATACTGGCCAAGGCTCTTGCTGCCCCCATAGTGTCTTTTTTAGGCAAGGCTCAAAAGTCAAACCCACCTTCATAAACAGCACAAATAAAAAAATTTGGGTTGTGCTACTCAACGCCAGGAGTTTAAATCTCAAAATGCATGTGCTCGAAGCACTCCTCAGTATGGAGAACTTCGACGTCTGTGCAGTAACTGAAACCTGGTTCAAGGCTCCAGAGAGCACTCCAGCACTACCGGGCTACAACTCATACCAGACATTTCGGCCACAGAACATGGACCGAAACACAAAAGGAGGGGGTGTAGCCATATTCATCAGGGATACCTACACCTCTAGGTTAGTGGTGCAGCATGATACCTCTGAGATCATCCATGTGCAACTAACATCGGGCAAATCTGCAATGCAAATTGTGGCCTGCTACAGATCACCCTTCATGACCCAGGACCACCACTCTGCCTTTCTGGAGACACTGGAAAATATGAAGGGCCTATCGAACACCCTGATATTGGGCGATTTCAATTACCCTACCATTAACTGGGAAAACTACACGAGTTCAAACTCCCAGGCTCAGCGCTTCCTGGAATTTATCAACTCAAATGCCCTGGATCAGCTGGTAAACTCCCCTACCAGAGGTGAAAACATATTGGACCTGACCATCACCAACATGGGCGACAGGTGTTCCGCACCGGAGGTCAAACTGTCATTGGTTAGATCAGACCATAAACTAATCACTCTGGATGTCCACACCCCACCACCACCCCCAACCAAGGAAACCACAGTGAAAAACTTTTCTAAAGCAAACTTCACCTTACTTAAGACAGAGGCGGTAAGTTTCACAGCCCCCACACTAAAGGATAATGCTGCCCAAGATGCAGAATCCTTTACAAATGCACTCTGTAAGCACCTACAAGGATGCATAGATCTTGCCATCCCCAGCAAAACCAAGACTCACTCCCCTAAGAGAAGGAAACCAGTCTGGTGGACCCCTGCCATAAACAGGTTATACAACAAAAGGAGGAAACTAGTTCAGAAAAAAAGCAAATCCCAAGAACGAAAGACATCCCTGATCAGTATCAGTAAGAAACTAAGGTCCCTCATAAAATCATCAAAGGCTAACTTCAAAAGAAAATTAGCCAAGGATTCGAAAGATAACCACAAAGCCTTCTTTAGCTATGTCAAGAATCTAAGTGGCAACTCACAGATATGCTCCGAGCTAGTGCAAAATAGCACAAAATATACTGAACCTACAGATATTGCCAACATCCTGGCAGATAGATTCAGTGCAAACTTCACCCCCCTCTCACCTCCAAAAGGGCCCACAAGAATACCGGAAAAGTGTAGTGTCCCAGAAATCACAGATGCACAGGTGAAAACAGCCCTTTCAAAAGCCAAAAAACACAGCGTCAATGGGGCCAGATTATGTCCCAGGATGCGTCTTGCACGAACTACAGAATGAACTAACCCACCACCTAAACACGCTGTTCAATGTCAGCGTATCCACAGGTTATGTGCCCATAGAATGGCTCACAGCAGTGGTTATTTCACTCCACAAAGGAAGGGCCACAACTGACCCTGGTAACTATCACCCAATAAGTCTGACTAGCCTGGTCTGCAAGGCTATGGAGTGCATCATCATGGAACTCATTAAGAAAGACATTGGGAACCTCCAAACACTTGACCCGACCCAGTTCGGCTTTGTTAAGGGCAGATCATGCCTACTAAACCTGATTGACTTCTTTGAAACAGTCACCAAGGCCATAGACAAGGGAAAGGTGGTTCACACAGCCTACCTTGAACTCGCCAAGGCATTCGACACCATTCCCCACTCAGGTATTATAGAAAAACTCACCAGCCTGAACATAAACCCCTACGTCACAAGATGGGTTGCCAACTGGCTTACAGACAGAACTCACACGGTAAGAATAGCAGGCTCCAGGTCCGACTCCAAACCAGTCACAAGTGGTGTTCCACAAGGCTTGGTCCTGGGACCCCTACTGTTCAGCATATACTTTTGAGAAGTACAGGCAAACACAGGAGGGCTATGGATAACCAAGTTCACTGATGACTGCAAATTGGGAGCCATAATTGACTCTCTGGCTGACACGGACATCCTCCAAAAAGGCCTTACTGAGATGGACAGCCGGTGTCAAAGTCATGGCCTTAAGCTAAATGCCAAAAAATGCATAGTCATCCCATTTGGGAAAAACAAAACATCCACGAATTATCACATAGGTGGCAGCCCCCTTAATACAGAATAGGTAATAAGAGATCTGGGGACCCAGGTACATAGTAATCTCTCCTTTGACAATCATATTGCCAAAGTAGTTAGGAAATCCTTCTATGTGGCCCATCTAATCACTAAAGGGTTCGCATCTAGAAATAAAGAGGTTATAGTGCCCCTCTACTCATCACTTATCAGACCCATCATAGAGTACAATGCCCCATTTGGGATGTACCTCACAAGACACTTCCAGCAGCTGGAAAGTCCACAAAAGTACCTCACCAAGAGGATTACTGGCCTCAAACATATGCCCTATGCAGACCGACTGAAAACACTCTGGCTGTACTCAGTGACATATCGCTTACTCAGAGGTGATCTCTGCCTGACTTACAAAGCCATGTCCAACTCAGAATTGATGGACATGCTCCACCTAAAGAAGTCCAAGTCACTGCGAGCCATGCACTCTAGTGAGCTAAACCTCACCACAACAATAAATAGAACATGCTGGAGAGATAGATTCCTGTCACAGAGACTCCCCATGCTTTGGAACAAAATTCCTATCTACATTAGGCAGAGCCCCAAACTAACACTCTTCAAGAGAAACCTTGACGAGTGGGTGGGTAACAGAAAATACACCCCTGGGATCACTTCATTTGCTCTGCTTGACAGAGGCTCAGTTAATTAATCAATGGGGCGGCAAAAGCTGACACACTGTGGCTAGGCTTATAAATGCCCTCCAGCAGATTGCCTAGTACCTACCTATGAACCTATGTGAATAAGCAATTAACAATTAACCATACTCCAGCTACGATGAACAGTGTATCCAATTGCGTTTTGGGCTTACTCAACATTAGACCCTCAAAGAAATGAAAGTGCCTATTATTGTAGTCATGTAAACCCACCATTCTGTATCCAGTTCCTTCTGTAATTTACTACATGGCTGAAAACTGATTTATTTGTGTCTGGAAGATACAAAGCCTCGTCAGGAATCAGTAAGACTACGCATTGCAAAAGTTAATTATTAATCTTATTATTAAACATAACGTTACTTTTGTTTAGTAAAATGTACACCTGAAATGTGATTTAACAAAGTGTACCAAATGGAGATGTGTGCACAACAATAAATATAACAACATGGTTTACCAGTGCTTCCCTCCTCTTCTACACTTTACATCCAATAAGCAAATGCACATAGCACCTGAGCAAGCAATAGTACCTAACTGGGTATATGTTACCATTCAGAAGTAAATGGGCTAGGTCTGCCCAGAGGATTCAACTCCCTTGGGCCACAGCCTCTTCCACCCGACTGGGAGAAGCTGCAGGATCTGCTGGTGGTGAGGTTTGTCCTTTGGATGCCAGCTCCTGGCCTGAGATGACTGTTGCCACACCCCCAGGTCCCGTCCTTGTCCCCACTGTCGATCAATAGGGCTGACTCCCTTCTGCAGGTGGAGGGCCCCTGTGGCATGGATCTCTGGTCACCACACAGGGGTCAAGCGTCTCTGCCCAGCGACAGAGGCAAGGGTACCTGGAGGGGTGGCAGAGCAGAGAGTGCTGTTGCCTCACAGCAAGATGATCCCCAATTTGACTCTCGGCAAGGGTGCCTTCTATGCGGAGTGTGCATGTCCTCCCTGTGCATGTGTGGGTTTCCTCTGGGTGCTCCGGTTTTTGCTCACATTCCAGTGCCATGCAGTAGGTAAATTGGACACTCTAAATCGGCCATAGTTGTGAGTGTGCATGTGAGTGTGTGGTGAGGATGAAATACCATGACAGGGCTAGCCACCCAGTGGTATAAATCTTGGCTCTATATGATTGTCACTGTTGAAGTGACACCCTGATCCCATATGCAAAAATGGGAAAAAGGGTTGTGGATGGATGGATAGATACACCCTATTGGGGATTGTTGTAATTACAGAATGGGCTAGTAAACTGTTTTGTATTTATTTGTTTTTTTATTTGCTATATATATATTTTTTAGTATTTTTGATGTAAAATATTTCTTCCACCTAATGTTTTAAATTTGTGGTAATATATGTAATTGTTGATGGGGGAAGAATTTTGCATCCAAAATATATGTTTTGTTAAATATTTAATGTCTACATGTGCACACACACACACACACACACACACACACACACACACACACACACACACACACACACACACACACACACACACACACACACGCATTCAAAGGCACAGACAAACATATAAACATATACATAAAAATATACATGTTCAAAAATACAGTCAGATTCAGAAACATGCATAGAAACAAGCAGACAAATAGAGCAGTCACTGTCACTTTCTTCCCCAGATGTCATATACAAAAAAAAAAAAAAAACAGAATGCAAGGTATTACTGTTCTCTACCTCTCCCCCTATCTCCTTTCCTTCCTGTGACTGCCCCAGATTTGGTCCATATTGCTGCTGTTTACCTAGTAAATCACTGAGAATTAAACTTGGTTAATACTGTCAGGCATTGAGTTTCATTCCTCTTAATGTTGCATTCAGTCCTCAGTCTCTGTCTTTCTCTCCATCCCACTTATGCTTTCATGCATGCACACATGCATGCAGACAGAAACATAAGCACACATGCATTCACAACATACCATCCTTTTTTGCTTTTTTTTAATTAACTTTTTTCCTTAATTTTACACTTGCTAGACAGCAAAGCACTGTTTAGCTAGCATAACAATGGAGGCCGATTTCATTTTAATTGTCTAAGCTTCACGGTTGCTTAAAATGGCAGACTCATTTTTCAGCAGGCATTACCTGCACATTAACATCCTGCTAAAGAACCTTACTTCTTCAGTCAGACTGGTGATGTACATCATAGCAGCAGGCACTTATCAGAATAACATTTGTTTAATGTAGAAATTGTCTCACAAAGATGGTTGAATGTCTGATGAGAGTTACGTGGTATGCGTAGTGACTGCTGACTACATATCTGGAAGAAGGTGAGTGAGCATATGTCTGCTATTTGAATTTCTTTACTTGATATGTCTGTACTTGTCATTTAGTGAAAAAAAAGATTCTGCCATTCTGAGATGTTCTTTCCTACAGTGGCTGTAAGTGATGTGCAAATAAGTAGGCATGGGAGAGCATTCCATTTTCAAAACCACGGGTTGTACATATGTCTGTCATATTTTTGCTAGTCTGACTTTAGTGTTAGAATATAATAATCATGTATTAAGTATGTGTAGTGCAGCAGACTGCCGAGTCCCCATTGTATTCACATGCATACACGTAAACATGCACGCGCGTGCACGCACACACACACACACACACACACACACACACACACACACACACACACACACACACACATGCTGAAGGTTACTAAAAAAATCTGAAAATATGTGTCTTGCATGAAACTTCGCACAAGGAAGTAGCACTTCCCAGTATGCAGTAAATGCATTTTTTTTTTAATTTGATTTTTTTCTTTCCACTAATATGTAGGATCAGAACCAACCTTACCCTATCATTGCCCACAGAGTCCATGTTTTTCACTTTAAACCATCTATGTACTTACATGCATGCAGGCACAAATTGTTGCATTTTAAATATCAGTGACCATGCATATTGCAGAAGTTTTTAGTAAGAATAATACAAGTTTGCAGACGAGTTCCTTTAGGGGAAGCTCGTGTCACTTACATTTGTGAATTATGTAACTAGGGTAACAAGGTAACCAGCAACTGATTTATACGCATGCACACATATGATGTCACCCCAATACTACTGTAACCAAGTAAAATAAATAGGAATTAAGAAGAGAAACCTCTGACCTATGATTCCAAAAGAATCACAGGCCTAAAGCAGATGCCCTATGCTGACAGTCTTAAAAAACTCCAGCTATACTCTGTCGCATATCGTCTACTCAGAGGCGATCTCTGCTTAACATACAAGGCCATGTCAAACCCAGAGCTGTTGGACATGCTACACTTAAAGAAATCCCAATCCCTCAGAGCCACATTCTCCAGGGATCTAAACCTTGTCATCACAATAAACAAAACATGCTGGAGGGATAGGTTCCTGACCCAGAGACTCCCCAGACTCTGGAATAGACTGCCCATACATGTCAAGCAGAGCGCCTCTTTGGCCCTCTTCAAAAGGAACCTTGATGATTGGATGGGAGAAAGGAAATTCACCCCAGGGATCACGTCAGTCGCCCTGCTAGACAGGAGTCCAGGAAGTAAATAGTGTGGGAAGAAATAGCAAGGGAATTGTTATGGCTAGGCTTGTATAGACCCAAGGGCCTATAACCTTTTACCAACCTATGAACCATACAATAATCTACAAGAATTAGTCTGAGAATGGAATATTGAGTGGTCATGGATGGCAAAAAAGAACCACAATTTTCACTGTGTCTGGTAAGGCACACCTTGAGGACATACACTGAAGGATGTGTACATTGCTGCAGTGAAAGTGGTTAGCATTAAATCCATTAAAAGAACAGTGGGAACTAAGGACTGCTACAGTGTAAAAAAATACCAATTAAATTCAGAAATACCTTCAACCTGTTTATATTCCTGTTTCCTTGAAACACTGTTTACGCATTCTATCATATACTAAGCTGCACTACAAATACATTTTTGAAGCATGGTTAAGGTAGTAATAAAAAAGTTCTAATACATGTTTCCTTGCACTACATTTATACCCTTTAGAAATAAAAAACTTTGATCTCTCTCTGTTTTTTAATCCCCCCCTGCTGCCCGCT